>NC_038241.2:23005949-23169353 GCF_000004515.6 Glycine max | reverse complement strand
TTCAATTTTTCCTTAAATGACCTTTTGTTCAAATAAAAACATATTTTGCAAAAAAGACAAAAACAAACTTAACCAAACACTTTGTTCCAAAAGAACTACGTAGGTCTGATTTTCTCATCCCAAATTGAGGAATACGTAGGAGCAAAGGGAAACACCCTTGTCGACCACAAAAAAGGAAAAAATATAAAAAGGGTATAAAGGATATAAGAACATAAAAGGGAACATAAAAATCAAAGTCATGTTTGCACATTCGATTAAAGGCCGCCGTCCCTTGGGACGGGCGTGTGGGGTGCTAATACCTTCCCCGTGCGTAAATACAACTCCCGAACCTTTCACTAAAAAGTTCGTAGATCTCGTCTTTTCCGGTTTTTCCGACGTTTTCCTCAAATAAACGTTGGTGGCGACTCCGCGCGTATTCCTTTCGTGGAACACGCTTCCCGCGAGTCACGCGTCGCCCTCCCGCCGAAGGGTAGGTTGCGACAGTTGGCGACTCCGCTGGGGACTGTTTTTAGAGAGTTAGGCCATTTAATCTTGTGCAATGTTTTATCATGACTTTCTCCTTTGTTGGTTTCCCTTTATTTGTTTTATGTTCTTGTGTATATAAACTATTTGTTGCTTTTAGTGTGTTTTAAAATGTATGCATGAAGTAAAATATTTATTCATTTGATGCACACAAACACCAACACTATTTGCACACACTGTGAGTGAAAAAGGGCCCTATACCCGGGTTCATGGGAGCATAAGGAGTGGAGGTGAATCTGTGATCATGCTAGGTCTCCGACTTGCTTGATTACAGTGAACCCTCATCTAGAGCTTTTCTCTTTGAAAACCTATTGTTGCTAGTAGTCCCTACTGCTGCAATATGTTCTTCGAAGGGGATGATACCTCTAGAAACCATCAAGAGAGATATGACTACCTTGGGGATTATTGCTAAAAGCCTAGTTAGTTCTCTCCCTTATAGGTCCCTTAAATAGGGGCACGGAGCAAACATGCTGCGTGCCATTTTTCACACTGCCATGCATAAGTATCATATACCCTCTTGATTATGTTTGTTTATGGATATTGTCGTACTGTGCACATTCCCGCATTGTGTCTTTTGCATAGGCATTGCATATGGGTTCTGTCTTGATCCCTACTGTAAACAAACCAACGGAGGGTCCGTGTCGCCTTCTTAAAAACGTGCGTTGGGGCATTTCGCTACCCCTAGACGTCGTATCTAAGAAGGGGACAAATTCCCCGGACCCCCGCATTCCTAGATTGCATCTGTGTCATATGCATTTCTTCATGCATTCATCCATCCCACCCATGAGGTATCGGAGTTTTGATTTGCACCAGCTTTTGTCTCACTTTAGTAAGCATGGGAACAAATCAAACCGGCAAGAGGTTCTACCAAGTCAAGGTCAAAAGCCTAGATACCACCAGCATCAAGGAATTAGGGCGGTTGATGGAACCCCTCCAAATGCAAGCCTTCCGTAAGACTTACGGAAAGATCTTAGAGTTAACCATAGCAGAGGTGTCCATAGAAGCCATTGTATCACTTACCCAATACTACGACCAGCCTTTGAGGTGCTTCACATTCGGGGACTTCCAATTAGTACCAACCATTGAAGAATTTGAGGAAATTCTAGGATGTCCTCTCGGGGGAAGAAAACCATATCTTTCCTCCGGGTGTCTCCCCTCTTTGAGCAGAATTGCAACCGTGGTCAAGGATTCAGCAAGAGGTTTGGACCGCATAAAACAGACTCGGAACGGCATAGCGGGCCTACCACAGAGGTACCTAGAAGACAAGGCGAGGGTTATGGCCAATCAAGGAGATTGGGTCCCGTTTATGGATGTGTTAGCTTTGCTAATTTTTGGGGTCGTCCTCTTTCCAAACGTGGATGGTCTGGTGGACCTAGCAGCAATCGACGCTTTCCTTGCCTACCACCATAGCAAGGAAAGTCTGGTGGTAGCTGTCTTGGCAGATCTATTTGACACATTTGACCGAAGGTGCGAAAAGAGTAGCGCACGGATCATCTGTTGCTTACCCGCCCTCTGTGTTTGGTTGGTTTCGCACTTGTTCCAACAAGACACAAGACATCCATGTCCGCTCCTGAGCCATCGCTCGTGTACTGAAAAGAGGAGAATAGATTGGGACCAGCTCTTGGCCGGGATAGGAGGTAGAACAATCAGTTGGTTCCCCCGATGGAAAGAAGGAAAAGAAGGGGTCCTCTTCTCATGTGGAGGATACCCAAACATTCCGCTGGTAGGAACGAGGGGTTGTATTAACTACAATCCCGCGCTCGCTATAAGACAACTAGGGTACCCCATGAGGGGAGCACCGACGGAAGAAAGCATGTCTCCTTTCCTTGTGAGGGATTTCGGCGCACACAATTCCAAGACTATACAAAGAATCCATAAGGCATGGGAAACCCCGTTGAAGAAAGATCAAGAGCTTAGAGGCATTCGTAATGGCATCATTGGTGGGTACCACGAATGGCTGAAAGTTCGCATACGAGGTTTAGATTGGCTCGCCAAGTTAAAAGTCGTCAGCGAAGAGAATTTTGAAGCACCGGAAGAGGACGAGGAAGTCCAAGCTCTCAAAAGCGAGTTAGGAAAGGCAAAACTCGCCAAGGAGAAGTTCAAGTTGGCTGCTACACACGTTCGGAAGGAGTGCGCCGGGTTACGGGAAGAGAATGCAATTACCGCAAGAGCCCTTGAACAAGAGACCAAGAGGGCTCGCAAGGAAGAGTATGGCCGGAACAAATTTCGCGGAGCTCTATGGGGTAGCAATAATGAACTCAAGTTGCGAAGGGAAGAAAGGGACCAGTCGCGAGCACATAGCATGGTTCTGAAAGAGGAATTGATTGCTTGTTCAAGGTCCAAAAGAAGCTTGTCTCAGCGTCTATGCGAGACAGAAACCAACATGTTAGCTATCATCGCCAAGTACCAAGAAGAGTTGGGTCTAGCCACGGCCCACGAGCATAGAATCGCGGATGAGTATGCCCAAGTATATGCGGAAAAAGAGGCTAGAGGAAGGGTGATCGACTCTTTACACCAAGAGGCAACCATGTGGATGGATCGGTTTGCTCTTACCTTGAACGGGAGTCAAGAACTTCCCCGATTATTAGCCAAGGCCAAGGCGATGGCAGACACCTACTCCGCCCTCGAAGAGATTCATGGGCTTCTCGGCTATTGTCAGCATATGATAGACTTAATGACCCACATAATTAGAAATCGTTAGGAAACTTGTATGGTCTCTCAGACCTTGACTAGATATGATTTCTTTTTTTGAAATAAAATGAGTTGGTCCCATGTTTCTACTCCAAAAAGCTTGTGCAAATCAAATCACTCCTACATCTCATCTCTAGCATGCATTTTCTTTCTTTACCCACTCCTCACGTTTGGTTTTTTAGGGAAAACACCATAACTAAACGCGCCGCAAGGGATCCCTATCGCACCAGATCCAAATCTAGAACGATGGGTGATCAAGAGGAGACACAGGAACAGATGAAAGCCGACATGTCGGCTCTGAAAGAACAAATGGCCTCCATGATGGAGGCCATGTTAGGTATGAAGCAGCTCATGGAGAAGAACGCGGCCACTGCCGCCGCTGTCAGTTCGGCTGCCGAAGCAGACCCGACTCTCTTGGCAACTACGCACCATCCTCCCCCAAACATAGTAGGACGGGGAAGGGACGCACTGGGGCACGATGGCAGCCCTCACCTGGGATACAACCGAGCGGCTTACCCTTATGGATTGCCGCCCAACTATTCACCACCCATCTTGCAAGAAGATGCGGGCCACATTGCTTCTCCCGTCCATGAAAAAGAGCCTCCTCAGCAGCCCGACGAAGTCCATAAAGACCCTCAAGATTATGCTCGGAGGGATGTCGAGTTTTATCCCCCGATCCCCGAAGGGCCGGCACCAGGCACGTTGCCTCAACCCAACCTCGCAGCATCGCCAATAGTTTTGTCTATGGAAAGGCCGCCCCCGGCAACCGAAGAAAGGAGGAAGCTCGACCTCCTTGAGGAAAGATTGAGGGCTGTGGAAGGATTTGGGGACTATCCATTTGCAGACATGACGGATCTTTGCTTAGTACCCGATGTTGGATCTTTGCTTAGTACCCGATGTTGTTATTCCCCCGAAGTTCAAAGTGCCGGACTTCGACAAGTATAAAGGGACGACTTGTCCCAAAAACCACCTCAAAATGTACTGCCGTAAGATGGGCGCCCATTCTAAAGATGAAAAGCTGTTGATACACTTCTTTCAGGATAGCTTGGCCGGAGCTGCGGTAGTGTGGTACACTAATTTGGAAGCTTCCCGTATCCGTACTTGGAAGGATCTGATTACCGCCTTCCTAAGGCAGTATCAGTACAATTCTGATATGGCTCCTGACCGTACTCAACTGCAGAATATGTTCAAGAAAGAGGGTGAAACCTTTAAAGAATATGCGCAGCGATGGAGGGATTTGGCGGCACAAGTAGCTCCTCCCATGGTTGAGAGAGAGATGATCACCATGATGGTAGACACTCTGCCAGTGTTCTACTATGAGAAGCTAGTGGGTTACATGCCGTCCAGCTTTGCGGATCTGGTGTTTGCCGGGGAAAGAATCGAGGTGGGATTGAAGAGAGGAAAGTTTGATTACGTTTCCTCCACAAACGTGAACGCCAAAAGAATCGGGGCAACAGGGGCAAAAAGGAAGGAAGGAGATGCCCATGCCGTCTCTTCAACACCCGCATGGGTCAAACCCCAGCAAACACCTCATGGTACCCATCAGTACGCGCAACATCACCCGAGCTTCTCGGCTCATGCTGGGAACGCCTCTAGTTCAACACCCGTGCAGCCTAAGGCACCCACCCAGAGGGAAGCTCCCCAAGTTCCAACTCCGAACGCGACTCGACCGGCCGGTAATTCCAACACGACAAGGAACTTCCCTCCGAGGCCGTTGCCGGAATTCACCCCGCTCCCAATGACGTACGAAGATCTTCTACCATCCCTCATCGCCAATCATTTGGCCGTGGTAACTCCCGGAAGGGTCCTCGAACCCCCTTTTCCGAAGTGGTATGACCCTAATGCAACTTGCAAGTACCATGGGGGTGCCCCGGGGCATTCCATCGAAAAATGCTTGGCCCTTAAATGCAAGGTCCAACATCTAATGGATGCCGGATGGCTGACTTTCCAAGAGGATCGGCCCAATGTAAGGACCAACCCGCTCGCCAATCATGGAGGGGGAGCAGTTAATGCAGTTGAATCCGATAGGCCCCACAGGTCTAAACCGTTGAGAGATGTGGCAACCCCTAGGAGGTTTATCTTTGAGGCCCTACAAAAGGGAGGTGTAATTCCCCATAGTGGGTGTAAGGAGGATTCCTGTCTGCTACATCCCGGCGAGATGCATGACATGGAGACGTGTTTGGAAGTAGAGGAATTGTTACAACGGATGATAGACCAAGGTCGACTAGAAGTCGGCATTGAAGGAGAAGAAGAGCAGCATATATGCATGCAATCTACGGAGGGGAGTGGTGTTGCGAAGCCCAAACCCTTGGTGATATACTTCACTAAAAGTGCAGCCTCGCAAAAGCCCGGGCACTCCTTAATGGCCAAACCTGTTCCTTTCCCGTACCAAGATAGTCACGCGGTCCCGTGGAGATATACACCTCCGGAGAAGAAGGAAGAAGAGGTCACTGACGTCAGCTCGTTGTCGGCTAAAGTAACAAATATCACGGGACTGAGTGGTGTGACCCGTAGTGGTCGTGTGTTCGCACCTCCGGACCTACCGGTCCAACCCGCCGACGTCAAGGGAAAAGGAAAAGTGGTGGAGGAACAAGATGGCGAAGCACCCCACGCTTCGAATAAAGATATTCCAGCAAAGGGACCCCCGGAGAAAAAGGATGGTAGAAAGGAGGTGTCGCTAGAGGAAGCCAGCGAGTTCCTTCGGATAATTCAGCAGAGTGAATTCAAGGTTATCGAATAGCTCAACAAAACCCCGGCTAGGGTCTCGCTGCTAGAGTTACTTATGAGCTCCGAGCCTCATCGGGCTCTGCTAGTAAAAGTACTGAACGAGGCTCACGTGGCCCAAGATATTTCGGTAGAAGGTTTCGGAGGGCTGGTCAACAATATCACTGCCAACAACTATCTTGCCTTCGCCGAAGAAGAAATCCCCGCCGAGGGGAGAGGGCATAATAAGGCTTTACACGTATCAGTCAAGTGTATGGACCATATCGTGGCCAAGGTACTCATCGATAATGGTTCCAGTTTAAACGTGATGCCTAAGAGCACTTTGGACAAGTTACCATTCAATGCTTCCCATTTAAAACCAAGTTCAATGGTGGTTCGGGCCTTCGACGGCACTCGCCGAGAGGTTAGGGGAGAGATCGATCTCCCAGTACAAATAGGCCCTCACACCTGTCAAGTCACCTTCCAAATAATGGATATTAACCCCCCCTACAGCTGCCTGTTGGGGCGCCCTTGGATCCACTCAGTGGGAGTTGTGCCTTCTACACTCCACCAAAAGCTGAAGTTCGTAGTGGAGGGGCACTTGGTCATCGTGTCAGGCGAGGAAGATATCTTGGTAAGCTGCCCATCCTCCATGCCTTATGTGGAAGCCGCAGAAGAATCGTTAGAAACCGCTTTCCAGTCTTTTGAGGTGGTCAGCATTTCCTCCGTGGACTCCCTCTTTGGGCAACCTTGTCTGTCCGATGCGGCGGTAATGATGGCCCGAGTTATGTTGGGGAACGGTTATGAACCCGGGATGGGTTTAGGCAAAGACAATGGCAGCATAACTAGCCTGATAAAAACCCAAGGAAATCGTGGGAAGTATGGTTTAGGCTATAAGCCCACTCAGGCGGACATGAAAAGAAGCATCGCGGGAAGGAAGGACAGTGGTCAGAGCTCGCGTTGGAGACAAGAAAGTGAAGGAAGCCCGCCCTGCCACATAAGTAGAAGCTTTATAAGTGCGGGTCTGGGAGACGAAGGTCAAGTGTTCGCGATATGTGAAAGTGATGTTCCGAGTACTTCGGATTTGGTCCGACCATGCCCTCCTGATTTCCAGCTGGGAAATTGGCAAGTGGAGGAACGCCCCGGCGTTTACGCAACAAGCATAATGTAAACCTTTACGGTTTTAAAAGCTCTATAGTTGGGCCTAGGCTTTAGAGTTTTCTTTTTGTTAAGGCTTTGTGTCTTTTGTTTTTGAATTTATAATACAAGGATCTTTCTTCATCTGTTCCTGGTCTCTACCCATTCTCATTCATTTGCATGTTTACTTCTTTTTCTGAAACGGCAGATTCGATGACGAGTCCCCCGAAGGTACTAATACCTGGGACCCGTCTATCAACTTCGAGCAAGAAATGAACCAAACGGAAGATGAAGGAGATGAGGATGTGGGACTTCCTTCGGAACTAGAAAGAATGGTCGCCCATGAGGACCAAGAAATGGGGCCTCATCAAGAAGAAACAGAGCTAGTAGACTTAGGAATTGGCAGTGGAAAGAGGGAAGTAAAGATAGGTACAGGCATTACCGCACCTATCCGTGAAGAATTAATAATCCTGCTAAAAGACTACCAAGACATCTTTGCTTGGTCATACCAAGATATGCCCGGTTTGAGTTCTGACATTGTGCAGCACCGATTGCCTCTAAATCCCGGGTGTTCCCCGGTAAAACAGAAATTGAGGAGGATGAAGCCCGAAACATCCTTGAAGATAAAAGAAGAAGTGAAGAAGCAATTTGACGCTGGATTTCTGGCCGTCGCTCGGTATCCAGAATGGGTTGCCAACATCGTACCAGTTCCTAAAAAAGATGGGAAAGTACGAATGTGTGTAGATTATCGGGACCTGAATCGGGCCAGTCCCAAGGACAATTTTCCTTTACCACACATCGATATCCTCGTAGATAACACGGCCAATTTCGCTTTATTTTCCTTCATGGATGGTTTCTCTGGTTACAATCAGATAAAGATGGCGCCCGAGGATATGGAAAAGACTACTTTCGTCACCCTGTGGGGAACGTTCTGTTACAAGGTAATGTCCTTTGGACTCAAGAACGCCGGGGCAACTTATCAACGGGCCATGGTAGCTTTGTTCCATGATATGATGCATCAAGAGATCGAGGTCTACGTGGACGACATAATTGCTAAATCTAAATCTGAGGAAGAACACCTTGTCAACCTGCGGAAGTTGTTCGAAAGGCTTAAGAAATATCAATTAAGGTTGAACCCCGCTAAGTGTACCTTTGGGGTCAAATCAGGGAAATTGCTTGGTTTCGTTGTAAGCCAGAAAGGGATAGAGGTAGACCCCGAAAAAGTGAAGGCTATCCTTGAGATGCCAGAACCCCGTACAGAGAGGCAAGTCCGAGGTTTTCTGGGGCGCTTGAATTATATTGCCAGATTCATATCGCAGCTCACCGCCATTTGTGAGCCGTTGTTTAAACTCTTGCGCAAAAACCAAACTGATCGGTGGAATGAGGATTGCCAAGAGGCTTTTGGAAGGATCAAAAAGTGCCTAATGAATCCTCCCGTGCTTATGCCACCAGTACCTGGAAGGCCTCTCATTTTGTACATGACAATCTTGGACGAGTCAATGGGGTGTATGCTGGGGCAACATGACGAATCCGGGAAGAAAGAGCGCGCTGTTTACTACCTAAGTAAGAAGTTCACGACCTGTGAGATGAATTACTCCTTGCTCGAAAGAACGTGTTGTGCTTTAGTATGGGCGTCCCATCGCCTAAGGCAGTACATGCTGAGTCATACTACCTGGTTGATATCCAAAATGGACCCGGTTAAGTACATCTTTGAAAAGCCAGCTCTCACAGGACGAATCGCCCGGTGGCAAGTCTTGCTATCTGAGTTTGATATAGTCTACGTCACCCAAAAGGCGATAAAAGGAAGCGCTTTGGCAGATTATTTGGCTCAACAGCCTCTTAACGACTACCAGCCCATGCATCCGGAATTCCCGGATGAGGACATCATGGCCTTGTTCGAGGAAAAGTTGGACGAAGATCGGGACAAATGGACTGTATGGTTTGACGGAGCGTCAAACATTCTAGGTCATGGCGTTGGGGCAGTGTTGATCTCTCCGGACAATCAATGTGTACCTTTCACAGCCAGGCTAGGATTCGACTGCACCAACAACATGGCCGAATATGAAGCATGTGCCCTAGCCGTCCAGGCAGCAATTGACTCCGATGTCAAACTACTCAAGGTGTACGGCGACTCAGCGTTGGTAATCCATCAGCTGAGAGGAGAATGGGAAACTAGAGATCCCAAGCTGATACCCTACAAAGCCTACATCAAGGAGTTGGCTGAGACTTTCGATGAGATCTCCTTCCATCATGTTCCCCGCGAGGAAAATCAAATGGCGGATGCACTTGCTACATTGGCATCTATGTTCCAGCTAACACCGCACGGGGACCTACCCTACATTGAATTTCAGTGTCGTGGCAAACCCGCACATTGTTGCCAAGTGGAAGAGGAACGGGACGGAAAGCCCTGGTATTACGACATCAAGCGATATGTCGAAAGCAAAGAATACCCGCCAGAGATTGCCGACAACGATAAAAGGACATTGAGGAGGTTGGCAGCCAGTTTCTTCATGAGCGGAGGCACACTGTATAAGAGAAATCACGACATGACACTCCTGCGATGTGTGGATGCCAAGGAGGCAAATCACATGATCGAGGAAGTCCATGAGGGCTCGTTTGGAACACACGCCAACGGGCATGCTATGGCCAGGAAGATCTTAAGAGCAGGTTATTATTGGCTTACCATGGAAAGTGATTGTTGTGTCCATGTGAGGAAGTGCCACAAATGTCAAGCATTCGCAGATAATGTCAATGCCCCACCACATCCTCTGAATGTCATGTCCGCCCCTTGGCCTTTCTCCATGTGGGGAATAGATGTCATCGGGGCCATTGAGCCCAAGGCCTCGAATGGTCATCGCTTCATCCTCGTAGCGATAGATTATTTCACCAAGTGGGTCGAGGCGGCTTCATATACCAATGTCACGAGGAATGTGGTGGTCAGGTTCATTAAGAAAGAGATCATCTGCCGATATGGTTTGCCAAGGAAGATTATCACGGACAACGGCACCAACCTGAATAATAAGATGATGGCAGAAATGTGCGAGGAGTTTAAGATCCAGCATCACAATTCCACGCCCTACCGGCCCAAGATGAATGGAGCAGTGGAAGCGGCCAATAAGAATATCAAAAAGATTATCCAAAAGATGACCGTGTCATACAAGGATTGGCACGAGATGCTCCCATTCGCGTTACACGGTTACCGGACTTCAGTGCGAACGTCAACTGGGGCAACGCCATTCTCATTGGTATATGGGATGGATGCGGTGTTACCGTTCGAGGTAGAAGTCCCGTCATTGAGGATCTTGGCAGAATCCGGATTAAAGGAATCAGAGTGGGCTCAAACACGCTACGATCAGCTCAACCTCATTGAGGGTAAGCGCTTAACGGCCATGAGTCATGGGCGCTTATACCAGCAAAGAATGAAGAGTGCATTCGACAAGAAAGTACGCTTACGCAAGTTCCATGAGGGAGACCTTGTGCTAAAGAAAATGTCCCATGCTGTCAAGGACCATCGAGGGAAATGGGCCCCGAACTACGAAGGGCCTTTTGTTGTGAAGAGGGCTTTTTCCGGAGGAGCTTTGGTGCTTACCAACATGGATGGCGAAGAGCTACCTTCACCCGTGAACTCTGATGTCGTCAAACAATATTATGCTTAGAAGCTGGGGCAATTAAGGATGTCGCTGCATGTTCTTTATCTTTATGCGTTTTCTGGATTTCCCCCAGGGATTTCCTGTCTGTTGTATCTCTCGTTACAATCTTTCAAAGAAATGAACGTGGATTCGAGGCTTTTAGTCCTCACGTTAGTTTCACACCTTGCATTAATCTGTGATCACCTGAGCCCTTCCGCTCAGTTCATGGGATCCCCCAAGCGCTTAATTAGAATTGAACCTGAACCAACTTTCCCTAAATTTTCCGCGTTTGAAAACATTCATGCATACGCATACGCATACGCATGTATATTGTTGTGGTAAAACAGGGGCAGGATCACCTTGGGCTACCTTCTGGAGTGAAGACAAAACATGAATGGCAGAAACCGGTCAAGGTAAGGTAATGATGCGGCCAAGATGGGCCATACCTGGTTGTTTATTACTTGCAGGTACTTAAGGATGGACGCAAGCGGGGATGGGGTCACGACCGACCGATCATTGCCCTTCTCTGTGCGAAACAAGCAGGGAATGTCGCTGCAAGGCAGCCCCGTATCCTTTCTATTTGGCAGCTTTCTTTTATTATTTGTTTGTTTTAAAAAGGAAAAGAGTAATAATAAGATAAATAATCAACGCCTGATTCTAACCTAAGTAAGTTCAAGTTAGGCAAAATGCTAATCCATGAGAAGGGAGGGGACATGGTTAATGTTCCCCTAAAAAAAAAAAAAAAAAAAAAAAAAAAAAAAAAGTGCAGGTTAGCTCGCCTGGGCGAGCCACCCCTGCACCAAATTATAAAAATGACGAAAGGGGGGGCGTTTTTACGTTCAAAAACTTCTTTTCCCCCCTTTCAAAAGCCATACCCACGGGATTGATGAATTTGCAGCCCTAGGGTCATCCTTTTTCGCATTTTTTGATTCCGTTTTGCGCTTTTTCATCACCAACAAGTAAGTATTCCATCCCTAAGCTTTCTAGCTCTTCATTGGTGTATTTTGATCTCCTTTTGGTGCTCTAAATTGTGGGAATGTGCTCACATATGTGGGGCAATTTTGGTTTGTTTTCTTGCTTGATTAAGTTGAATTGGGGGTTTGTATGAGATGGCCCTAGGCCTATAATGCATTTTGAAGTAATGGGGCATGCCACATTGTCCCCGTTCTCTTGCTATTGATGCCTAAACGCGCGCCCACCAAGTGTTCGGTGAAATGCCTCAATGGCATTAGCGCGTGATTTTTGTAGGGAAACAACCCATGGGGCGATTTGGTTTGCACATATTTTTGGGACATGCATTCATTTTCGAAAGAGCTAGAGTAATTGCCCCACATGTGTCCTAGGCCTAGGAACCAAAGTTTTTATGCAAAAGTACACAAAAGGAGGTGCATATTGGGTAAAGTTACCCTCTTTTGGGCCAGCAATCAGCTATGGGCCACACTATAATATTTTCCCTACGCCTAGATGTCTAGGAATTGTGCTCGTCATGAATGCGTAGGTTTAGAATAGGTAGCAAGGTACCTTTGGCAATTTGCACTTTGGGTATGAATAGCGAAATGCTTGAATGTATGTATATATAATTTTTGGTAGTCAAAATGTCTCACAAAAAAAAAATATATATAAATATGTTGAATGTTGTATGAAAGAAAACATATTCCAAAAAATATATATATAATTTGAATACAATTTTAGTCAGCAAAGGAAAATATGCTTGAATTTGCATGCGGCTTTAGGTAGCAAAAACTTGAAAAAGGGCATGAAATGTAGCACCTTATTGTGTAGATAGTCAAGATTCATCATGAAGTTCGTGTATGTATAGGTATTAGAAATACCAAGATGTGCACATGTGCAATTTTTGGTACCCCAAATGCTTGGAGTATGCATGTATGTGAATTTAGCCAAGGAGATGTGTGTGATGTAAGTAACAAATACACCTTGGAAGTACGTGTAAATAATCTAGGTAACAAAGCTGCCTTGATTGTATATGGGTGCATTTTTTCGGTTAATAGGATATCTTCCGCAAGTGAACGTTCGTAAGGAAACATGCGCATAAGCTTGCTCTAAATTTACATTGATGTTTGTATTTATGGGAGGAGGTTATATGCCATTTTTGCTTTAAGAGTAATGTCCCACAAAAACTAACTTTCCAAATGTTTGCCTTCGCAGGAATGGCACCGAGGAAGCTTGCCTCAAAGAGGTCCAGGAAGGACAAGGCGGCCGAAGGAACTAGTTCCGCCCCGGAGTACGACAGTCACCGCTTTAGGAGCGTTGTACATCAGCAGCGCTTCGAAGCCATCAAGGGATGGTCGTTTCTCCGGGAGCGACGCGTCCAGCTCAGGGACGACGAGTATACTGATTTCCAGGAGGAAATAGGGCGCCGGCGGTGGGCACCACTGGTTACTCCCATGGCCAAGTTTGATCCAGAAATAGTCCTTGAGTTTTACGCCAATGCTTGGCCAACAGAGGAAGGCGTGCGTGACATGAGGTCCTGGGTTAGGGGTCAGTGGATCCCGTTCGATGCCGACGCTATCAGCCAGCTCCTGGGATATCCGATGGTGTTGGAAGAGGGCCAGGAATGCGAGTATGGCCAGAGGAGGAACCGGTCTGATGGGTTCGATGAGGAGGCCATCGCCCAGCTGCTATGTATACCGGGGCAGGATTTTGCCCGGACTGCTGCAGGGAGGCGAGTGCGAATCATGCGCACCAACATGACCACCCTGACCCAGATATGGATGACGTTGCTCCTCAGCAACATCCTGCCCACCGATCATAATTCCGACCTCCCCATGCCCAAGTGCCAGCTGGTGTACGCCATCCTGACACGGATGAGCATCCATGTGGCTCAGTTGATCGCTGATGCCATATATATTTTTGCAGGTATGGCGCCCACTAGGCACCCTTTGGACCCAGATAAGTCCAACAGGGCCCTGGGATTCCCCGCACTGATCATAGGACTCTGCCAGTCGTTCGGAGTCCCCGTTGCACCTACCAAGGTGATTCGGCCGCCCATCACCCGGGCTTTTATTGAGAAGTACTGTACCCAGAGACAGGCTCAGGGTGATGCTCCACAGGCCGCAGGCGCGCCCCCACCACCTCATCAGGCTGGCCAGGCTGGGGCATTTGACATAGAGCAGTATTTACGGCATTTGGTTCGCCAGCAGGCGGCCAACCACCGAGCACATGTACGGACCCATGATTGTCTGTACCAGATGAGCCTTAGCATGCAGAGCCAGGGCTTCGCTCCTTTTTCATGCCCTACTCCAGACCAGTTCAGGGCAGAGGTTGCATGGCCCGGAGATTGGCCCAAAGCCCAAGCAGGAGAGGCACCCCCAGAAGCTCCCGGCGATGGAGAAGAAGCCCACGAGGATGAGGAGATGGCTGATTTGCTTGACTTCTTGGGAGGGAGTGGAGACACGTGACTGGGAGATCCCCAGATTCATGTTTTCTTTCATATTTCTTTTGTCATTTTTTCTATGTTATTGTTTTGACTTGAGAGACTAATGTTTGTTTTTGTTGTTTCGATTGTCATTTGTACAGCGCATACATTTTTGTTTAGGTTGGTGCGTTAGTATTTATATATCATTACTATCGATGATGTTTGAAATTCTGGAACCGTGTAGAGTTCTTCGTTTAGGAACATCGTCCAAAAGTATATATGTAAAATAAACAAAAAAATCATGATGAAAATAAAAATAGAAAAGGAAAGAAAATGAAATAGAAAAGGAAAGAAAATGAAATAGAAAAGAAAAGAAAGTGAAAAGAAAAAGAAAGCAAATAAGAAAAAAAGGGTAAGTAAGGAAAAAGGTAGAAAAAGGAAAAAATAAGTTTTCAAGTTGAAAGACCAACATGCTTTTGAAAAGAGACGATTTCCAACTTTTCTTTGGAAAAATTCACTGATCGTAACTAGTTTTTGAAAAAATGTGTATACACCTGAAGGGTGAATGCTGTGAAGATTTTCCCGGACGCCCGAAATGGACTCGGATGAATGCACAAATTGATAAAAGAACATATTTTGGAAACATTGGGTTGATTAAAATAGAGGAAATGAATCCTGAGCCCTAGCATCACATGACCGTAAAAATTTGACACTTGAGTGTCCGCATAGATGCATGCATGACCAGTTTTGCATAAAGTTTCCAAATCATCATTTTTGCATTTGTGTCATGGAAATAATGTGGGGCATCCCTTTTTATCCTTGAACCAAACCAAACCCCGACATGTATCATGTCTAGCCATTCTACAAACCTTGAGCCAAAATCCTGACTCACCATAATCCTTACCCTCGGAAGCAAAAAAGAAAAGAAGGAAATTCCCAATCAAAGAGTGGGAGAAAGCAAAAAGAAAAGAAAGGAAATTCCCAATCAAAGAGTGGGAGAAAGCAAAAAGAAAAGAAAGGAAATTCCCAATCAAAGAATGGGAGAAAGCAAAAAGAAAAGAAAGAAAATTCCCAATCAAAGAATGGGAGAAAGAAAAAAGAAAAAGGAAGGAAAGAAAGTTCTTGATCAAAGAAACTAGAAGAAATGTGCAGAAAGGTCTTTTGACCAGACAATATCTGAACAATACAGAATTGTCACCAAATGAACAAAAGAAAGAAAAGGAAACCACAACCTAAAATGGTCTTCTCCCTTTGATTGCCAACCAAAATCCCGTGCGCTAGCGACCTTTTTTTTCTCGCCCCGCACTAAACAAAAACAGAAAAAGAAAAAAGCCAGAAAAATCAAAAGCCAAAAGCACACAAAAGCCGAAGAACCCACCAAAAGAACCCATTCCCAAGGGAAGCCCTATTGATCCATGATCACGCATGTAATTTTTGATTTGATAGGAAATAATTTGCAAAGTCAAGTCATGACATATCTATGGTTCGGAATTAGGATGAAACACTTACCTGTGCGAGATTGATACACTTTGAGTGATTTTCTTCTATTTTTGTCGAACCCAGTGTTTCCTCTAAATGGTCATTTAGAAACGAAATGCTAACATCCAAAATCTCATTTATGGTTATGAGAAAATTTCATCAGCATACTCTCCTTCCCCAGTAGACGCATTGTTTTTCACTCAAAAAGGCATATGCTGCTCTAATCAGTTGGAATATTTGTCTCTTTGCTAAAGCATGTTTGCGTTTTAGTGGAGAAAACACTGAGACTTTTTCAAGTCTCACAAGTTATCCAGAACTACGTAGGTCTGAGTTCCTCATTGGAGGATACGTAGGAGCAAGAGCCTCGCTTTTGTCGACCACACCGCCTTTTGTCGCCATGACTCAAGCCAGAGGCGGCGGGCCCGATGACAAGCAGAGACCAAGTTTGGTCATTCTGCACCCATGATACGCGGAGATACCTTATGGTTATTCGCACCCTTTTGTCATCCAGGGGCGGCGGGCCCGATGACAAGCAGAGACCAAGTTTGGTCATTCTGCACCCATGATACGCGGAGATACCTTATGGTTATTCGCACCCTTTTGTCATCCAGAGGCGGCGGGCCCGATGACAAGCAGAGACCAAGTTTGGTCATTCTGCACCCATGATACGCGGAGATACTTATGGTTATTCGCACCCTTTTGTCATCCAGAGGCGGCGGGCCCGATGACAAGCAGAGACCAAGTTTGGTCATTCTGCACCCATGATACGCGGAGATACCTTACGGTTATCCGCACCCTTTTGTCATCCAGAGGCGGCGGGCCCGATGACAAGCAGAGACCAAGTTTGGTCATTCTGCACCCATGATACGCGGAGATAGCTTATGGTTATTCGCACCCTTTTGTCATCCAGAGGCGGCGGGCCCGATGACAAGCAGAGACCAAGTTTGGTCATTCTGCACCCATGATACGCGGAGATACCTTATGGTTATTCGCACCCATTCTTTTGCTATCTGTAAGACAGAACGCTTGATAGCATGCAGGGGCTGACACAGTCTTCTGCACCTTTTGTTCCTCTGGGAACAACAAAGTCATTTACATGCGGAAATTTCATGGTCGCCCGCGACTCTCGTCAACCGAGAGGAGCGAAATTAGTGTCATACACTGATTTTCGGGGACCTTTGCTTGATGACATGTGACCATTCTTTGGTCCTTGTGAGGTGCTTGGCACCAATCATTAGGCAATTTGTGAAATCCTAGGAACGACAAGTCACGGTCACCCGCGACTCTCGTCAACCGAGAGGAGCGAAATTAGTGTCATACACTGATTTTCGGGGACCTTTGCTTGATGACATGCGACCATTCTTTGGTCCTTGTGAGGTGCTTGGCACCCATCATTAGGCAATTTGTGAAATTCTGGGAACAACAAGTCATTTGCATGTGGAGATTTTATGGTCACCCGCGACTCTCGTCAAATCGAGAGGGACGAAATTAGTGTCTTATCTTTACTTTTCTTTTATCTCCAATAAAAGACAAGTAAAGAGGGGCAACTGTCATACCCTAATTTCGTCCGGGGACCTTTGCTTGATGACATGCGACCATTCTTTGGTCCTTGTGAGGTGCTTGGCACCCATCATTAGGCAATTTATGAAATTCCAGGACATGCCGAAAAACCAAAAAAATGTTGATGCACAATCCGTAAGTTTCCGTGACACATCGGAAATCAAATGGAAGCATCGTTGCATAATTAAGTGAGGTTCCGTAACATTCCGTAAGTCAAAAAGGGGATGATTATGTAATCCGCAAGGTTCCGTAACATTACGGAAAGAAAACAAGTATCGTTACGAAATTCGTAAGTTTCCGTAACTTTACGAAAAAAGAATTACCAAAAAACAGCAGAGGGGGGTGTACTTAGTAAAAATGGGGGTGCAAATAGCACCCAGGCCCATTTGGGCCCTCCAGAAGATTCCTCCAGAAGGCGGTTGCTTCTGGAGGAAGCAACCCTGCTCGCCTGGGCGAGCTGGGCGGCAACCACCTCCCCTATTTTGCTATAAATAGGGGAGGAAATGAAGAAGGAAGGGGTCCAGCCCCTTAGGCACTTCTCTCTCTTTCGAACTTCTCTCTCTTTCGAATTTGCTTGGAAAAATTGTTTCCGTGAAGAAAATCTAAGCCGAGGCGCTTCCGAAACGTTCCGTAACGTTTTCCGTGAGGAATCTCGCAAAGGTTTGAACCGTTCTTCGACGTTCTTCATTCGTTCTTCATCGTTCTTCGATCTTCAACGGGTAAGTACCTCGAACCAAGCTTTTCGATTCATTCTATGCACCCGTAGTGGTCCACATTGTGTTTCGTGCATTTTTATTCTCATTTTGTTTACTTTTTATACCCCCTGTTGACGTGCTTAAGCCATTTTACTTAAGTCATTTCTCGCTTAACTTAAAAATAAAATAAATTTCCACCGAACGTTTGAATTATATTATCCGTTAACTTCGGTTAAAATCAATTCCGACCGTTCGGCCGTGCCGTAACCACGTTGGAAATCAAAAAGAGGTAAAAAATAATATAATAATCAAAAAATATCTTTTTAGTAAAATAAAGCGGAAAATCAATCGGACGTTTTCTCTTTGGGATTTCTCATTCTTAATCGAATTGATTAATAACTAAAGTGAAACTAAGGCTAAAATCAACTCGCCTAGTCAAGCTCGTCCACAAAAATAGGCTTTTGAAGTTTGTCATTTCAATTTCTCACTAAGTAAAATGGATCATTTTTAAGGTCCAACGCCTTAAAATGATCACCACTTAAGTAAAAAAGAATCATTTGATAAGCAAGAACTACGTAGGTCTGAGTTCCTCATTGAGGATACGTAGGAGCAAAAGCCTCGCTTTTGTCGACCACCCCAAGAGATCGTTAATGGTCCAATGCCTTAACGTTTCTCCCCTTTCAAAAAAAACAAGAGATCGTTAATGGTCCAAAGCCTTAACGTTTCTCATCTTTCAAAATCAAAAGACCGTTTAATGGTCCAACACCTTAAATGACCTTTTGTTCAAATAAAAACATATTTTGCAAAAAAGACAAAAACAAACTTAACCAAACACTTTGTTCCAAAAGAACTACGTAGGTCTGATTTTCTCATCCCAAATTGAGGAATACGTAGGAGCAAAGGGAAACACCCTTGTCGACCACAAAAAAGGAAAAAATATAAAAAGGGTATAAAGGATATAAGAACATAAAAGGGAACATAAAAATCAAAGTCATGTTTGCACATTCGATTAAAGGCCGCCGTCCCTTGGGACGGGCGTGTGGGGTGCTAATACCTTCCCCGTGCGTAAATACAACTCCCGAACCTTTCACTAAAAAGTTCGTAGATCTCGTCTTTTCCGGTTTTTCCGACGTTTTCCTCAAATAAACGTTGGTGGCGACTCCGCGCGTATTCCTTTCGTGGAACACGCTTCCCGCGAGTCACGCGTCGCCCTCCCGCCGAAGGGTAGGTTGCGACAGTTGGCGACTCCGCTGGGGACTGTTTTTAGAGAGTTAGGCCATTTAATCTTGTGCAATGTTTTATCATGACTTTCTCCTTTGTTGGTTTCCCTTTATTTGTTTTATGTTCCTTGCCTCTAGCTGACGAACGGTGCAGATAAACATAAGGTGTGTCCTCGTGTTACCGGACCCTTGGGTCACGATAGCGAAATTGAGACTTTTTTGCGGTCTCGACCGGAAGACGCAGACATCTTTGGGAAGGGTGCAGATGACCACATTGGTCTCTACGTCTCAACGAGCTCGCTTGCCTCTAGCTGATGAAAAAAGTAGAAGACCATAAGGTGTGTTCGTGTGCTACCGGACCCTTGGGTCACAATAGCAGAATTGAGACTTTTTCACGGTCTCGGTCGGAAGACGCTGACATCTCCGGGAAGGGTGCAGATGAGCACATTGGTCTTTGCATGTCAATGGGCTCACTTGCCTCTGGCTGACGAAAGGTGCGGATAACCATAAGGTGTGTCCGCGTGATACCGGACCCTTGGGTCACGATAGCGAAATTGAGACTTTTTGTCGGTCTCGGTCGGAAGACATTGACATCTCCGAGAAGGCTACAGATGACAACATTAGTCTCTGCATGTCAACGGGTGTGTTTGCCTCTAGCAGAGGACATGTGCGGATAACCATATAGTGTCTCTGCATGCAACCGGACCCTTGGGTCACGATAGTGAAATTGAAACTTTATCGCGGTCTCGGTTGGAAGACGCTGACATATCTGGGAAGGGTGCAGATGACCGCATTGGTCTCTACGTGTCAACTGGCTCGCTTGCCTCTAGCTGACGATAGGTGCGGATAACCACAAGATGTGTCTGCGTGGTACCGAACCATTAGGTCACGATAGCAAAATTGAGACTTTTTCGCGGTCTCGGCCAGAAGACGCTAACATCTCCGGGAAGGGTGCAGATGACCACATTAGTCTCTGCGTGTCAATGGGCTCATTTGCCTGTAGCTGACTGTCGGAACCTACCCTTCGGCGGGAGGGCGACGCGAGACTCGCGGGATGCGTGTTCCACGAAAGGAATACGCGCGGAGTCGCCACCAACGTTTATTTGAGGAAAACGTCGGAAAAACCGGAAAAGACGCGATCTACGAACTTTTAAGTGAAAGGTTCAGGAGTTGTATTTACGCACGGGGAAGGTATTAGCACCCCACACGTCCGTCCCAAGGGAGCCTTTAATCGAATGTGCAAACATGACTTTGATTTTTTATGTTCCCTTTTTATGTCTTTATATCCTTTATACCCTTTTTATATTTTTCTCTTTTTGTGGTCGACAAGGGTGTTTCCCTTTGCTCCTACGTATTCCTCAATTGCGATGAGCAAATCAGACCTACGTAGTTCTTTCTTATCAAGTGATTCTTTTTTACTTAAAAAGGTGATCATTTTAAGGCGTTGGACCTTGAAAATGATCCATTTTACTTAGTAAGAAATTGAAATGACAAACTTCAAAAACCTATTTTTATGGACGAGCTAGACTAGGCGAGTTGATTTTAGCCTTAGTTTCACTTTAGTTATTAGTCAATTCAATTAAGAAATGAGAAATCCCAAAGAGAAAACGTCCGATTGATTTTCCGCTTTTATTTTACTAAAAGATGTTTTTTTATTATTATATTATTTTTTTACCTCTTTTTTTGATTTCCAACGTGGTTACGACACGACCGAACGGTCGGAATTCATTTTAACCGAAGTTAACAGATAATACAATTCAAACGATCGGTGGAAATTTATTTTATTTTTAGGTTAAGCGAGAAATGACTTAAATAAAATGGCTTAAGCACGTCAAGAGGGGGTATAAAAAGTAAATGAAACGAGAATAAAAATACACGAAACATAATGTGGACCACCACGGGTACATAGAATGAATCGAAAAGCTTGGTTCAAGGTACTTACCCGTTGAAGATCGAAGAACGAATGAAGAACGTCGAAGAACGGTCGAAACCTTTGCGAAATTCCTCACGGAAAACGTTACGGAAACGTTTCGGAAGCGCCTCGGCTTAGATTTTCTTCACGGAAACAATTTTTCCAAGCAAATTCGAAAGAGAGAGAAGTGCCTAAGGGGCTAAACCCTTTTCCACTTCACTTCCTCCCCTATTTATAGCAAAATAGGGGAGATGCTTGCCGCCCAGCTCGCCCAGGCGAGCATGGTTGCTTCCTCCAGAAGCAACAACCTTCTGGAGGAATCTTCTGGAGGGCCCAAGTGGGCCTGGTTGCTATTTGCACCCCCATTTTTACTAAGTACACCCCCCTCTGCTTTTTTTTTTTTGGTGATTCTTTTTTCGTAAAGTTACGGAAACTTACGAATTTCGTAACGATACTTGTTTTCTTTCCGTAATGTTACGGAACCTTGTGGATTACATAATCATCCCCTTTTTGACTTACGGAATGTTACGGAACCCCACTAATTGTGCAACGATGCTTCCATTTGATTTCCGGTGTGTCACGGAACCTTACGGATTGTGCATCAATATTTTCTTTTGTTTTTCGGCATGTCCCGGAATTTCACAAATTGCCTAATGATGGGTGCCAAGCACCTTACAAGGACCAAACAAAAGTCGCATGTCATCAAGCAAAGGTCCTCGGACGAAATTAGGGTATGACAGTTGCCCCTCTTTACTTGTCTTTTATTGGAGATAAAAGGAAAGTAAAGATAAGACACTAATTTCGTTCCTCTCGGTTGACGAGAGTCGCGGGTGACCATAAAATTTCCGCATGCAAATGACTTGTTGTTCTCGGGGGAACAAAAGGTGCAGAAGACGGTGTCAGTCTCTGCCTGCTATCAAGCGTTCTGTCTTACAGATAGCAAAAGAATGTTTATACGGATAACCACTCGGGTATTTTCACCCGTCAGCGTGACTCAAAAGTCAGTATGACAGATCTTGTGAGTCAGTATGACAGATCTTATGATGTAAATCTCCGCGTGTCAACGGGCTTGTCGGCCGCGATTGACGAAGGGTGCAGAATGACCATAATTTGTCTCTGCGTGCCATCGGACACAACTGTGTCTGAATGGCAAAAGGGTGCGGAATGACCATAATTTGTCTCCGCATGTCATCGGGCCCGCCGCCTCTGGATGACAAAAGGGTGCAGAATGACCATAATTTGTCTCTGCGTGCCATCGGACACGACTGTGTCTGAATGGCAAAGGGGTGCGGAATGACCAAATTTTGTCTCCGCATGTCATCGGGCCCGCCGCCTCTGGATGACAAAAGGGTGCAGAATGACCATAATTTGTCTCTGCGTGCCATCGAACACGACTGTGTCTGAATGGCAAAGGGGTGCGGAATGACCAAATTTTGTCTCCGCATGTCATCGGGCCCGCCGCCTCTGGATGACAAAAGGGTGCAGAATGACCATAATTTGTCTCTGCGTGCCATCGGACACGACTTTGTCTGAATGGCAAAGGGGTGCGGAATGACCAAATTTTGTCTCCGCATGTCACATGACCTCAGGGTCAGTATGACACAGATTATGGGGCGGCCGACAAAAGCAAGGCTCTTTCTCCTACGTATCCTCCAATGAGGAAGTCAGACCTACGTAGTTCTAGATAACTTGTGAGACTTGAAAAAGTCTCCACCGGAAGATGCTGACATCTCCGGAAAGGGCGCAGATGACCACATTGGCCTCTGCTCATCAATCACACTTGCGGTCACTGAATGACGAGGTGCGGATAACCGTAAGGTGTCTCCGCGGGTTACCAGCTCTTGGGTCATGGTAACAGAAGGTGGTGTGGTCGACAAAAGCGAGGCTCTTGCTCCTACGTATCCTCCAATGAGGAACTCAAACCTACGTAGTTCTGGATAACTTGTGAGACTAGAAAAAGTCTCGGTGTTTTCTCCACTAAAATGCAAACATGCTTTAGCAAAGAGACAAATATTCCAACTGATTAGAGGAGCATATGCCTTTTTGAGTGAAAAACAATGCGTTTACCGGGGAAGGAGAGTCTGCTGATGAAACCCCCCCATAACCATAAATGAGATTTTGGATGTTTAGCATTTCGTTTCTAAATGACCATTTAGAGGAAACACTGGGTTCGACAAAAATAGAAGAAATCCACTCAAAGTGTATCAATCTCGCACAGGTAAGTGTTTTATCCTAATTCCGAACCATAGATATGTCATGACTTGATTTTGCAAATTATTTCCTATCAAATCAAAAATTACATGCGTGATCATGGATCAATAGGACTTCCCTTGGGAATGGGTTCTTTTGATGGTTTTTTCGGCTTTTGTGTGTTTTTGGCCTTTTCCTTTTCTGTTTTGGTTTTGCGCGAGGCGAACAAGTCACCGACGCACAGGATTTTGGTTGGTAATCAAAGGGAGAAGACCACTTTTAGGTCATGGTTTCCTTTTCTTTCTTTTGTTCATTTGGTGACAATTCTGTATTGTTCAGATATTGTCTGGTCCAAAGACCTCTCTGCACATTTCTTCTGGTTTCTTTGACCAGGAGCTTTCTTCTTTTTTACTTTCTCCCATTCTTTGGTTGGGAATTTTCTTTCTTTTCTTTTTTCTTTCTCCCTCTCTTTGATTGGGAATTTCCTTGCTTCCTTTTTTCCTTTGATTGGAAATTTTCCTTCTCTTTTTCTTTGATTGGAAATTTTCCTTCTCTTTTTTTTGCTTCCGAGGGTAAGGATTGACATTCTCACCCTGGGTCAAGGTTTATGGTGAGTCAGGATTTTGGCTCAAGACTTGTAGAATGGCTAGGCATGATACATGTCAGGGTTTGGTTTGGTTCAAGGATAAAAAGGGATGCCCCACATTATTTCCATGACACAAATGCAAAAATGGTGATTTGGAAACTTTATGCAAAACTGGTCGTGCATGCACCTATGCGGGCACTCAAGTGTCAAATTTTTATGGTCATGTGATGCTAGGGCTCAGGATTCATTTCCTCTATTTTAGTCAACCCAACGTTTCCAAAATATGTTCTTTTATCAATTTGTGCATTCATCCGAGTCCATTTTGGGCGTCCGGGAAAATTTTCACAGCATTCACCCTTCAGGTGTATACACATTTTTTCAAAAATTGGTTATGATCAGTGAATTTTTTTTCAAAGAAAAGTTGGAAGTTATCTCTTTCAAAAGCATGTTGGTTTTTTAGCTAGATAACTTATTTTTCCTTTTTCTATCTTTTTTCTTACTTGCTTTCTTTTTCCTTATTTGCTCTCTTTTTCTTTTTTGCTCTCTTTTTCCTTTTTTTTGATTTTGATTTTTATTTTTATCATGATTTTTGTTTGTTTTATTATATATATTTTTGGACGATGTTCCTAAACGAAGAACTCTACACGGTTCCAGAATTTCAAACATCATTGATAGTAATGATATATAAACATTAACGCAACAATTCAAACAAAAATGTATGCGCTGTACAAATGAAAATCGAAACAACAATAACAAACATTAGTCTCTCAAGTCAAAAAAATAACTTAACATAAAAATGATAAACGAAATATGAAAGAAAACATGAATCTGGGGATCTCCCAGTCATGTAGCTCCACTCCCTCCCAAGAAGTCAAGCAAATCGGCCATCTCCTCGTCCTCGTGGGCCTCCTCTCCATCACCGGGAACTTCCGGGGGCGCCTGTCCTGCTTGGGCCTCGGGCCAATCCCCGGGCCATGCGACCTCTGCCCTGAACTGGTCTGGAGTAGGGCATGAAAAAGAAGCGAAGCCCTGGCTCTGCATGCTGAGGCTCATCTGGTACAGACAATCATGGGTCTGTACATGTGCCCGGTGGTTGGCCGCCTGCTGGAGAACCAAATGCCGTAAATACTGCTCCATGTCAAATGACCCAGCCTGGCCAGCCTGATGAGGTGGTGGGGGCGTGCCTGCGGCCTGTGGAGCATCACCCTGAGCCTGTCTCTGGGTACAGTACTTCTCAATAAAAGCCCGGGTGATGGGCGGCCGAATTACCTTGGTAGGTGCAACGGGGACTCCGAACGATTGGCAGAGTCCTGTGATCAGTGCGGGAAATCCCAGGGCCCTGTTGGACTTATCTGGGTCCAAAGGGTGCCTGGTAGGCGCCATACCTGCAAAAATATAGATGGCATCAGCGATTAACTGAGCCACATGGATGCTCATCCGCGTCAGGATGGTGTACACCAGCTGACACTTCGGCATGGGGAGGTCGGAATTATGATCGGTGGGCAGGATGTTGCTGAGCAGCAAAGTCATCCATATCTGAGTCAGGGTGGTCATGTTGGTGCGCATGATCCGCACCCGTCTTCCGGCAGCAGTCCGGGCAAAATCCTGCCCCGGTATACATAGCAACTGGGCGATGGCCTCCTCATCGAACCCATCAGACCGGTTCCTCCTCTGGCCATACTCGCACTCCTGGCCCTCTTCCAGCACTAACGGATATCCCAGGAGCTGGCCGATAGCATCAGCATCAAACGGGATCCACTGACCCCTTACCCAGGACCTCATGTCACGCACGCCCTCCTCTGTTGGCCAAGCATTGGCATAAAACTCAAGGACTATTTCTGGATCGAACTTGGCCATGGGGGTAACCAGTGATGTCCACCGCCGGCGCCCTATCTCCTCCTGGAAATCAGCATACTCGTCGTCCCTGAGCTGGACGCGTCGCTCCCGGAGAAATGACCATCCCTTGATGGCCTTGAAGCGCTGCTGGTGTACAACGCTCCTAAAGCGGTGACTGTCATACTCAGGAGCGGAACTAGTCCCTTCGGCCGCCTTATCCTTCCTGGACCTCTTTGAGGCAAGCTTCCTCGGGGCCATTTCCTGCGAAGGCAAACATTTGGAAAGTTAGTTTTACCAAGAAATGCTACTCTTAAAACAAAAATGGCATACAACCTCCTCCAATAAACACAAACATCAATGTAAATTTAGAGCAAACTTATGCACATACTTCTTTACGAACGTTCACTTGCACAAGACATTCTTATAACTAAGAAAAATGCACCGATGCGCAATCAAGGCACCTTTGTTACCTAGATTTATCTATGTGTACTTCCAAGGTGTATTTGCTACCTACATCACATGCATTTCCTTGGCTAAATTTACATACATGTATACTCAAAGCATCTTGGCTACCAAAAATTGCACATGTGCACATTTCGGTATTTCTAATACTTATGCATATACAAACTTTGTGATGAATCTTGGCTATCTACACAATAAGGTGCTACATTTCATGCTTTATTCAAGTGTTTTTGCTACCTAAAAGCCGCATGTAAATTCAAGTATATTTCCTTTTGCTGACTAAAATTGCATTCAAATTAAAAGGTATTTTTGTAATGTATTTTCTTTACATAACATGCAACATATATATATTTTTTTGTGAGACATTTTGACTACCAAAAATTACATGTACATACATCCAAGTATTTTGCTACCACACCCAAAGTGTAAATTGCCAAAGGTATTTTGCTACCTATTCTAAACCTACACATTTATGATGAGCAAAATTCCTAAACATCTAGGCGTAGGGAAATTATTGTAGCTTGGCCCATAGCTGATTGCTGGCCAAAAAGGGTAACTTTACCCAATATGCACCCACTCTTGTGTTCTTTTGCATAAAACTTTGGTTCCTAGGCCTAGGATATATGTGGGGCAATTACTCTAGCCTTTTCGGGAATGAATGCATGTCCCAAAAAATATGTGCAAACCAAATTGCCCCATGGGTTGTTTCCTTACAAAAATCACGTGCTAATGCCATTGAGGCATTTCACCGAACACTTGGTGGGCGCACGTTTAGGCATCAATAGCAAGATAACGGGGACAATGTGGCATGTCCCATTGCTTCAAAATGCATTATAGGCCTAGGGCCATCTCATACAAACCCCCAATTCAACCTAATCAAGCAATGAAACAAACCAAAATTGCCCCACATATTTGAGCACATTCCCACATTTTAGAGCACCAAAAGGAGATCAAAATACACCAATGAAAAGCTAGAAAGCTTAGGGATGGAATACTTACTTGTTGGTGATGAACAAAAGCGCAAAACGGAATCAAAAAATGCGAAAAATGATGACCCTAGGGCTGCAAACTCGTAAATCCCGTGGGTATGGCTTTTGAAAGGGGGGAAAAGAAGTTTTTGAATGCAAAAACGTCCCCCCTTTCGTCACTTTTATATTTTGGTGCAGGGGTGGCCAGGCGAGCTCAGCTCGCCCAGGCGAGCTAACCTGCATTTTTTTTTTTAGAGGAACATTAACCATGTCCCCTCCTTCCTTATGGGTTAGCGTTTTGCCTAACTTGAACTTACTTAAGTTAGAATTAGGTGTTGATTACTTATTTTTAAAACAAACAAATAGTAAAAGAAAACTGTGAATACAAAGGATACGGGGCTGCCTTGCAGCGACGTTCTCTGCTTGTTTAGCGCAGAGAAAAGGCAACGATCAGTCGGTCGTGACCCCATCCCCACTTGCATCCGTTCCTAAGTACCTGCAAGTAATAAACAACCAGGTTTGGCCAATCTTGACCGCGTCGTTGTCTTACCTTGATTGGTTTCTGCTGCCCATGTTTTGTCCCCACCCCAGAAGGTAGCTCAAGACGATCCTGCCCCTGTTTTACCACAACAATATGCATGCGTATGCGTATGCATGAATGTTTTCAAATGCAACAAATTTGAGCGAAAGTTGGTTTAGGTTCAATTTTAATTAAGCGCTTAGGGCATCCCATAAACTGAGCGGAAGGGCTCAGGTGATCACAAATCAACGCAAGGTTTGAAACCAAAGTGAGGACTAAAGCCTCGAGTCCACGTTCATCTCTTTGAAAGATTGTAACGAGAGATACAGTAGACGGGAAATCCCTGGGGGAAATCCAGAAAACACATAAAGATAAAGAACATGCAGCGACATCCTTAATTGCCCCAGATTCTAAGCATAATATCGCTTGACGACATCAAAATTCACAGGCGAAGGTAGCTCTTCGCCATCCATGTTGGTAAGCATCAGGGCTCCTCCGGAAAAAGCCCTTTTCACAATAAAAGGCCCTTCGTAGCTTGGGGCCCATTTTCCTCGATTGTCCTTGACGGCATGGGACATTTTCTTTAGCACAAGGTCTCCCTCATGGAACTTGCGCAAGCGTACCTTTTTGTCGAATGCATTCTTCATTCTTTGCTGGTACAAGCGCCCATGACTCATGGCCGTTAAGCGCTTACCCTCAATGAGATTGAGCTGGTCATAGCGCGTTTGGGCCCACTCTGATTCCTTTAATCCGGATTCTGCCAAGATCCTTAATGATGGGACTTCTACCTCAAACGGTAACACAGCCTCCATCCCATATACCAATGAGAACGGCGTTGCCCCAGTTGACGTCCGCACTGAAGTTCGGTAACCGTGTAACGCGAATGGGAGCATTTCGTGCCAATCTCTGTATGACACAGTCATCTTTTGGATAATCTTTTTGATATTCTTATTGGTCGCTTCCACGGCTCCATTCATCTTTGGTCGGTAGGGTGTGGAATTGTGATGCTGGATTTTAAACTCCTCGCACATTTCCCCCATCATCTTGTTATTCAGGTTGGTGCCATTGTCTGTGATAATCTTCCTTGGCAAACCATATCGGCAGATGATCTCTTTCTTAATGAACCTGACCACCACACCCCTCGTGACGTTGGTATAGGAAGCTGCCTCGACCCACTTGGTGAAATAATCTATCGCCACGAGGATGAAGCGATGACCATTTGAGGCCTTGGGCTCAATGGCCCCGATGACATCTATTCCCCACATGGAGAAAGGCCAAGGGGTGGACATGACATTCAGAGGATGTGGTGGGGCATTGACATTATCTGCGAACGCTTGACATTTGTGGCATTTCCTCACATGGACACAACAATCACTTTCCATGGTAAGCCAGTAATAACCTGCTCTTAGGATCTTCCTGGCCATAGCATGCCCATTGGCGTGCGTTCCAAACGAGCCCTCATGGACTTCCTCGATCATGTGATTTGCCTCCCTGGCATCCACACACCGCAGGAATGTCATGTCGTGATTTCTCTTATACAGTATACTTCCACTCATGAAGAAACCGGCTGCCAACCTTCTCAATGTCCTCTTATCATTGTCGACAATCTCTGGCGGGTATTCTTTGCTTACGACATATCGCTTGATGTCGAAATACCAAGGCTTTCCGTCCCATTCCTCTTCTACTTGGCAACAATGCGCGGGTTTGCCACGACACCAAAATTCAATGTAGGGCAGATCCCCGTGCGGCGTTAGCTGGAACATAGACGCCAAAGTAGCAAGCGCATCCGCCATTTGATTTTCTTCGCGGGGAACATGATGGAAGGAGATCTCATCAAAAGTCTTAGCCAATTCCTTGATATAGGCCTTGTAGGGTATCAGCTTGGGATCTCTACTTTCCCATTCCCCTCTCAGCTGATGGATTACCAACGCTGAGTCGCCGTACACCTTGAGTAGTTTGACATTGGAGTCAATTGCTGCCTGGACGGCTAGGGCACATGCTTCATATTCGGCCATGTTGTTGGTGCAGTCGAATCCTAGCCTGGCTGTGAAAGGTACACATTGATTGTCCGGAGAGACCAATACTGCCCCCAACGCCATGGCCTAGAATGTTTGACGCTCCGTCAAACCATACGGTCCATTTGTCCCGATCTTCGTCCAATTTTTCCTCAAACAAGGCCATGATGTCCTCATCCGGGAATTCAGGATGCATGGGCTGATAGTCGTTAAGAGGCTGTTGAGCCAAATAATCTGCTAAGGCACTTTCTTTTATCGCCTTTTGGGTGACGTAGACTATATCAAACTCGGATAGCAGGACTTGCCACCGGGCAATTCGTCCCGTGAGAGCTGGCTTTTCAAAGATGTACTTAATCGGGTCCATCTTGGATATCAACCAGGTAGCATGGCTCAGCATGTACTGCCTTAAGCGATGGGATGCCCATACTAAAGCACAACACGTTCTTTCGAGCAAGGATTAATTCATTTCACAGGTCGTGAACTTCTTACTTAGATAGTAAACAGCGCGCTCTTTCTTTCCAGATTCGTCATGTTGCCCCAGCATACACCCCATTGACTCGTCTAAGATTGTCATGTACAAGATGAGAGGCCTTCCAGGTACTGGTAGCATAAGCATGGGAGGATTCATAAGGCACTTCTTGATCCTTCCAAAAGCCTCTTGGCAATCCTCATTCCAGCGATCAGTTTGGTTTTTCCGTAAGAGCTTGAACAACGGCTCACAAATGGCGGTGAGCTGCGATATGAATCTGGCAATATAATTCAAGCGTCCCAGGAAGCCCTGGACTTGCCTCTCAGTACGGGGTTCTGGCATCTCAAGGATGGCCTTCACCTTTTCGGGGTCTACCTCTATTCCTTTCTGGCTCACGATGAAACCAAGCAATTTCCCTGATTTGACCCCAAAGGTACACTTGGCGGGGTTCAACCTTAATTGATATTTCTTAAGCCTTTCGAACAACTTCCGCAGGTTGACAAGGTGTTCTTCCTCGGATTTAGATTTAGCAATTATGTCGTCCACGTAGACCTCGATCTCTTGATGCATCATATCATGGAACAAAGCTACCATGGTGTCGCAACCTACCCTTCGGCGGGAGGGCGACGCGTGACTCGCGGGATGCGTGTTCCACGAAAGGAATACGCGCGGAGTCGCCACCAACGTTTATTTGAGGAAAACGTCGGAAAAACCGGAAAAGACGCGATCTACGAACTTTTAAGTGAAAGGTTCGGGAGTTGTATTTACGCACGGGGAAGGTATTAGCACCCCACACGTCCGTCCCAAGGGACGGCAGCCTTTAATCGAATGTGCAAACATGACTTTGATTTTTACGTTCCCTTTTATGTCCTTATATCCTTTATACCCTTTTTATATTTTTCCTTTTTTGTAGTCGACAAGGGTGTTTCCCTTTGCTCCTACGTATTCCTCAATTTGCGATGAGGAAATCAGACCTACGTAGTTCTTTCGGAACAAAGTGTTTGGTTAAGTTGTTTTTGTCTTTTTTGCAAAATATGTTTTTATTGAACAAAAGGTCATTTAAGGTGTTGAACCATTAAACGGTCTTTTGATTTTGAAAGGAGAGAAACGTTAAGGCGTTGGACCATTAACGATCTCTTGTTTTTGAAAGGAGAGAAACGTTAAGGCATTGGACCATTAACGATCTCTTGGGGTGGTTGACAAAAGCGGGGCTTTTGCTCCTACGTATCCTCAATGAGGAACTCAGACCTACGTAGTTCTTGCTTATCAAGTGATTCCTTTTTTACTTAAAAAGGTGATCATTTTAAGGCGTTGGACCTTGAAAATGATTCATTTTACTTAATCAGAAATTGAAATGATGAAGTTCAAAAACCTATTTTTATGGACGAGCTTGACTAGGCGAGTTGATTTTAGCCTTAGTTTCACTTTAGTTATTAATCAATTCGATTAAGAATGAGAAATCCCAAAGAGAAAACGTCCGATTTGATTTTCCGCTTTATTTTGCTAAAAGATGTTTTTTTTTTATTATTATATTATTTTTTACCTCTTTTTTATTTCCAACGTTGTTACGGCACGACCGAACGGTCGGAATTTATTTTAACCGAAGTTAACGGATAATACAATTCAAACGATCGGTGGAAATTTATTTTATTTTTAAGTTAAGCGAGAAATGACTTAAGTAAAATGGCTTAAGCACGTCAAGAGGGGGTATAAAAAGTAAACAAAACGCGAATAAAAATGCACGAAACACAACGTGGACCACCAAGGGTACATAGAATGAATCGAAAAGCTTGGTTCGAGGTACTTACCCGTTGAAGATCGAAGAACGATGAAGAACGAATGAAGAACGCCGAAGAACGGTCGAAAACCTTCGCGAAATTCCTCACGAAAAACGTTACAGAAACGTTTCGGAAGCGCCTCGGCTTAGATTTTCTTCACGGAAACAATTTTTCCAAGCAAATTCGAAAGAGAGAGAAGTGCCTAAGGGGCTGAACCCTTTTCTTCTTCACTTCCTCCCCTATTTATAGCAAAATAGGGGAGGTGCTTGCCGCCCAGCTCGCCCAGGCGAGCCAGGTTGCTTCCTCCAGAAGCAACAGCCTTCTGGAGGAATATTCTGGAGGGCCCAAGTGGGCCTGGGTGCTATTTGCACCCCCATTTTTACTAAGTACACCCCCTCTGCTTTTTTTGGTGATTCTTTTTTCGTAAAGTTATGGAAACTTACGAATTTCGTAACGATACTTGTTTTCTTTCCGTAATGTTACGGAACCTTGCGGATTACATAATCATCCCCTTTTTGACTCACGGAATGTTACAGAACCTCACTTAATTATGCAACGATGCTTCCATTTGATTTCCGGTGTGTCACGGAAACTTACGGATTGTGCATCAATATTTTTTGGTTTTCCGGCATGTCCTGGAATTTCACAAATTGCCTAATGATGGGTGCCAAGCACCTCACAAGGACCAAAGAAAGGTTGCATGTCATCAAGCAAAGGTCCCCAGACGAAATTAGGGTATGACAGTTGCCCCTCTTTACTTGTCTTTTATTGGAGATAAAAGGAAAGTAAAGATAAGACACTAATTTCGTTCCTCTCGATTTGACGAGAGTCGCGGGTGACCATAAAATCTCCACATGCAAATGACTTGTTGTTCCCGGAATTTCACAAATTGCCTAATGATGGGTGCCAAGCACCTCACAAGGACCAAAGAAAGGTCGCATGTCATCAAGCAAAGGTCCCCGGACGAAATTAGGGTATGACACTAATTTCGTTCCTCTCGGTTGACGAGAGTCGCGGGTGACCATAAAATTTCCGTATGTAAATGACTCGTTGTTCCCGGAGGAACAAAAGGTGCAGAAGACTATGTCAGTCTCTGCATGTCATCGGGCCCGCCACCTCTAGATGACAAAAGGGTGCGGATAACCGTAAGGTATCTCCGCGTGTCATCGGGCCCGCCGCCTCTGGATGACACAAGGGTGCAGAATGACCAAATTTTGTCTCTGCATGTCATCGGGCCCGCCGCCTCTGGATGACAAAAGGGTGCGGATAACCGTAAGGTATCTCCGCGTGTCATCTGGCCCGCCGCCTCTGGATGACACAAGGGTGCAGAATGACCAAATTTTGTCTCTGCATGTCATCAGGCCCGCCGCCTCTGGATGACACAAGGGTGCAGAATGACCAAATTTTGTCTCTGCATGTCATCGGGCCCGCCGCCTCTGGATGACAAAAGGGTGCGGATAACCGTAAGGTATCTCCGCGTGTCATCGGGCCCGCCGCCTCTGGATGACACAAGGGTGCAGAATGACCAAATTTTGTCTCTGCATGTCATCGGGCCCGCCGCCTCTGGATGACACAAGGGTGCAGAATGACCAAATTTTGTCTCTGCATGTCATCGGGCCCGCCGCCTCTGGATGACAAAAGGGTGCAGAATGACCAATTTTTGTCTCTGCACGCCATCGGACACGACTGTGTCTGAATGGCAAAGGGGTGCAGAATGACCAAATTTTGTCTCCGCGTGTCATCGGGCCCGCCGCCTCTGGATGACACAAAGGTGCAGAATGACCAATTTTTGTCTCTGCGCGCCATCGGACACGACTGTGTCTGAATGGCAAAGGGGTGCGGAATGACCAAATTTTGTCTCCTCGTGTCATCGGGCCCGCCGCCTCTGGATGACACAAGGGTGCATGCCACATGACCTCAGGGTCAGTATGACAAAGATTATGGGGCGTCCGACAAAAGCAAGGCTCTTGCTCCTACGTATCCTCCAATGAGGAACTCAGACATATGTAGTTCTAGATAACTTGTGAGACTTGAAAAAGTCTCCACCAGAAGATGCCTACATCTCCGGAAAGGGCGCAGATGACCATACTGGCCTCCGCTTATCAATCACACTCGAGGTGCGGATAACCGTAAGGTGTCTCCGCGGGCTACCAGCTCTTGGGTCACGGTAACAGAAAGCAGTGTGGTCGACAAAAGCGAGGCTTTTGCTTCTACGTATCCTCCAATGAGGAACTTAGACCTACGTAGTTCTGGATAACTTGTGAGACTTGAAAAAGTCTCGGTGTTTCCTTCGCAAAAATGCAAACATGCTTCAGTAAAGAGATAAATATTCCAACTGATTAGAGCAGCATATGCTTTTTTGAGTGAAAAACAATGCGTTTACCGGGGAAGGAGAGTCTGCTGATGAAATCCCCCATAACCTCAACTGAGATTTTGGATGTTAGCATTTCGTTTCTAAATGACCATTTAGAGGAAACACTGGGTTTGACAAAATAGAAGAAAATCACTCAAAGTGTATCAATCTCGCACAGGTAAGTGTTTCATCCTAATTCCGAACCATAGATATGTCATGACTTGACTTTGCAAATTATTTCCTATCAAATCAAAAATTACATGCGTGATCATGAATCAATAGGACTTCCCTTGGGAATGGGTTCTTTTGGTGGGTTTTTCGGCTTTTGTGTGTTTTTGGCTTTTGATTTTTTGTTGGCTTTTCCTTTTCTGTTTTTGTTTAGTGCGGGGCGAAAAAGTCGCTAGCGCACAGGATTTTGGTTGGTAATCAAAGGGAGAAGACCACTTTTAGGTCATGGTTTCCTTTTCTTTCTTTTGTTCATTTGGTGACAATTCTGTATTGTTCAGATATCGTCTGGTCCAAGGACCTCTCGGCACATTTCTTCTGGTTTCTTTGACTAGGAGCTTTCTTCCCTTTCTTCGTCTTTTTTCTTCTTTTTTTTTTCTCTCTCCCATTCTTTGATTGGGAATTTTCCTTCTTTTCTTTTTTTTTTTCTTCCGAGGGTAAGGATTATGGTGAGTCAGGATTTCGGCTCAAGACTTGTAGAATGGCTAGACATGATACATGCCAGGGTTTGGTTTGGCTCAAGGATAAAAGGGATGCCCCACATTATTTCCATGACACTAATGCAAAAATGATGATTTGGAAATTTTACGCAAAACTTGTCATGCATGCACCTATGTAGACGCTCAAGTGTCAAATTTTTATGGTCATGTGATGCTAGGGCTCAGGATTCATTTCCTCTATTTTTAGTCAACCCAATGTTTCCAAAATATGTTCTTTTATCAATTTGTGCATTCATCCGAGTCCATTTCGGGCGTCCGGGGAAATTTTCACAGCATTCACCCTTCAGGTGTATACACATTTTTTCAAAAACTAGTTATGATCAATGAATTTTTTTTCAAAGAAAAGTTGGAAACCATCTCTTTTCAAAAGCATGTCGGTTTTTCAACTAGACAACTTATTTTTATTTTTCCCATCTTTTTTCTTACTTGCTTTCTTTTTCCTTATTTGCTCTTTTTTTCTTTTTCTTGCTCTCTTCTTTTCTTATTTGCTCTCTTTTTCCCCTTCTTTTTTTTTCATGAGGTATTTTGCTACCTAAACATGTGTATATTTTTGTGAGGTATTTTTGCTATATACACGCATATCCAAGGTATCTTGCTACCTAAACATACATATATATGTTTTGTAAGGTATTTTTGCTATATACATGCATATCCAAGGTATCTTTCTACCTAAACATACATATATATGTTTTGTAAGGTATTTTTGCTATATACATGCATATCCAAGGTATCTTTCTACCTAAACATACATATATATGTTTTGTGAAGTATTTCTTGTTTACATACATGCATATCTAAGGTATCTTTCTACCTAAACATACATATATATATTTTGTGAAGTGTTTTTTTTGTTTACATACATGCATATCTAAGGTGTCTTTCTACCTAAACATACATATATATATATTTTGTGAGGTATGACTACCTTTCGAGCTTGTGCTTGATTTATTTAAATTCCTAGGATCATGAGCAGCTAGGTGTGTCCTACTATGACTTGAGAAACAAAAGGTGATCAAATAACAAGCAAACATTTAAAAGTTACTAGGTTGCCTCCTAGTAGCGCTTCTTTAACGTCTTGAGCTGGACGCCTTATGACTTGTTGGTCGCTGACCTAGTACTTTGCTTACCTTTTGCCTTGGACTTGGTCGCCTATTGGTCAGCCATGTGGTGTAGGCAATACTCAAACCTTTTTGTGGATGAGCAGAGGTGAACTCTAGAGGTGATGGCGGTGCGTCTGTTGCCTGCTACCGGCCATCCCAATGCTGATGTGATGTTTTGCCCTGCGCCTGCCTGGGGGCGCAGCACTTCTTGATGAAAGCTCGATTGGTAGGGGGCCTGATGACCCTGCTGGGGGCAACAGGCACTCCCTTGAACTGATAGAGACCCGTATTTAGAGCTGGCAACTCCCAGACCCTGTTGGCCTTCATCGGGTCCACTAGGTGTCTTGCGGGCACGATCCCTGCAAACAATAGATGAAATCAGAAATCAGTTGAGCGATGTGCATACTTACCTATGATGACGTGACCTTGTCGGGGGGGGGGGGGGTACGGGCACCCTGTAGGACTGATAGAGGCCCGTAACCAGAGCTGGAAACCCCAGGCGAGGACGTGTAGTCCTCTCAACGATGAGGGTAACTAGTACCCAAGGTGAGGGCGTGTAGCCCTCTTAAGGCGAGGACGTGTAGTCCTCTGATGGCGAGGGCGTGTAGCCCTCTGAAGGTGAGGACGTGTAGCCCTCTGAAGGTGAGGACATGTAGTCCTCTCAAGGCGAGGACGTGTAGTCCTCTCAAGGCGAGGACGTGTAGTCCTCTCAAGGCGAGGACGTGTAGTCCTCTCAAGGCGAGGACGTGTAGTCCTCTCAACGGTGAAGGTAACTAGTACCCAAGGTGAGGGCGTGTAGCCCTCTCAAGGCGAGAACATGTAGTCCTTTGAAGGTGAGGGCGTGCAGCCCTCTGATGTTGAGGACGTGTAGTCCTCTCAAGGCGAGGACGTGTAGTCCTCTCAACGGTGAGGGTAACTAGTACCCAAGGTGAGGGCGTGTAGCCCTCTCAAGGCGAAGACATGTAGTCCTCTGAAGGTGAGGGCGTGCAACCCTCTGAAGGTGAGGACATGTAGTCCTCTCAAGGCGAGGACGTGTAGTCCTCTCAACGGTGAGGGTAACTAGTACCCAAGGTGAGGGCGTGTAGCCCTCTCAAGGCGAGGACGTGTAGTCCTCTGATGGCGAGGGCGTGTAGCCCTCTGAAGGTGAGGACATGTAGTCCTCTCAAGGCGAGGACGTGTAGTCCTCTCAACGGTGAGGGTAACTAGTACCCAAGGTGAGGGCGTGTAGCCCTCTCAAGGCGAGGACATGTAGTCCTCTGAAGGTGAGGGCGTGCAGCCCTCTGAAGGTGAGGACATGTAGCCCTCTCAAGGCGAGGACGTGTAGTCATCTCAACGGTGAGGGTAACTAGTACCCAAGGTGAGGGCGTGTAGCCCTCTCAAGGCGAGGACAGGTAGTCCTCTGGAGGTGAGGGCGTGCAGCCCTCTGATGGCGAGGACATGCAGTCCTCTGATGGCGAGGACATGTAGTCCTCTCAAGGCGAGGATGTGTAGTCCTCTAAAGGTGATAGGTACAAGTACCCAAGGGTCCACCCTTATGAGAAAGCAAGAGATCGACTCATCGAGAGGGCCGGTCATCCCAAATCCACAAGATTTGGGCATTAGATGTAGGAAATCTATGCAGTTAACATAATTTTTAGGGATGCAGATGCATGCAACCTTTGTCGTGAAATTTGGTAAACGCGGACTTCATATGAAACAATGCAATGTAATGGAAAGTTGTACAATGTTCATGACATTCTTTCCCTATTTTGTGATTTTGATTTTGATTTGTTTTTTTTGGGAAACACAGATTGACTGTCCTTTTGAAAGAGGTGATAGTCCATGCAACCTTATCTTATCTTTTTGCAAATCTCTCCGGGAACTCCCTCAGAGTGCATGTTCTGTTTGATTTAGTCACTTGACCATTTTCGAGTGACGGCAATGGAGCCGTTTGACGTTTAATCAATCTATTGAAATTCCAGGGTTTGTCTCCTTTTTTTTGTTGAAAACATCGATGGGTGAGAACTTTTGATCGGCCCCTATGTTCACTTGAGGCTCATGCACGGTGCCCCTCATTGCCCCAGTGTAAGGCTTTGAGGTACCAATCGTTGTCTTTCGTCATGACCTTGTAGGAGGGAACCTATTGGGTGAGAACTTCTAATCTGCCCCTAGGTTCACTTGAGGTTTATGCATGGTGCCTTTCATTGCCCCAGTGTAGGGCTATGAGGTAACCATCGTTGTCTTGTTTTCACAACCTCGTAGTGAGGAAGAATGAAAGACGCAGTTGATTCTTGCAAAAAGAATTCTCCAAGGACGAGAAATAGTTGAAAGATTTTTCAGTTGATGGATTAAGTCAAATGACTCCTATGTAGAAGCAAGATGTTTTGATGTTTTGATGATGCCAAAGGATCAAGTGCTTCCAAGTTTTATTCAAGACAAGAATCCAAGAATCCAAGAAAATCAAGATATATGATCAAGTTGATCTCTAGAATCTTAGGAAGAAGTTTCCAAATTGAAAAAAAAAAAGGTTTGACCAAAGAATTCTATCATTTCAAATTGAGATTTGCTCTCCGGTAATCGATTACCAGCAACTGAAAATGTTTATAACAGTCACTAGAAATTTGAATTCAAAATTTATAATGTGTAATCGATTACACATGGATGGTAATTGATTACCAGCAGTTTATTGAACGTTTTAATTCGAATTTTTAAAACCTGTAATCGATTACACAAGTCTTGTAATTGATTACCAGAGGGGATTTTCAGAATATAATTTCCAAGAGTCACATCTGTTCAAATGTTTTATGAACGGCCATCAAAGGTGGCTTGGAAGCACGAATTTAAAGAGAGTTTTCATTGCCCAAATATTTTTATCCTCTCGAAAGATCAAGAGTTTTTCTGAACTGAAATGTCTTATCCTCTCAAAAAGATTCCTTGGTCAACCACTTGCATATTCAATAAGGAATTTTTGATTGATCTTTATTTTACAATCTACCTCTTTTAAGAGAGGTCTCTTCTTCTCTTCTTCTTATTTCTGAAAAGGGATTAAGAGACCGTGGGTCTCTTGTTGTAGAGGATTCCTGAACACAAGGGAAGGGTTGTCCCTGTGTGGTTCAGACTTTGTAAAAGGAGTTTTACAAAGAGAGTGGAAAATCTCAAGTGGGCTGCTTGAGGACTAGACGTAGGCGCGGGAAGTGGCCGAACCAGTATAAATCAAGCTTGCATTCCTCTCTTCCCTTAAACTTCTTTTATTTATTGCTATTTATCTTTCGCTTTAAAGAAGTTTATTTTGAATTGTCTTTTGAGTAATTCATGTTAAGGGTGCATTGTTAATCCGAAAAGAGAGAGTGAAAGTTTAATTGGGGAATAGTCTTTGTATCTTAATTCAACCCCCCCCCCCCCTTTCTTAAGGTAACTGAGGCCATTTGTCCAACATCCTATTCTTGATAACTCACTTCTCTCTAAAAAGACAAAATGAGGTCACATGAACGTCTATATTTTTACTTGAAAACACAGTCAATCAAATGCCTTTTTTTATTTTTTATTTTGAAACTCTTTTTTTTATTTTGAAACTTATTTGTTTTGAACTTTACTCGTTGTTTTATGACACCCCCACCAACGTGCAAGACGAGTAATCTCTGATTGAACAGTCTTGGAAGTCAACACTCAGGAGCGCAGGTCGCTTGAGCAAACAGACCAATGGCTTGCACCCACATTCTGGTGGAAGTTGAATAAGCAAAGATGTGTTCGTGAGAGGATGAGAGAGACAAGGATGTCCATTTTATCCATATCATTTAGCATTGTAACTGTGGTTTATGGCATAAACTTGAAAATCCTGATGAGTCATAACAACAGCTTCCAGAATTGCCCCATGTATGGTGTTGCTTGTCAATGTTAGGATTCAACAAGCGATTCTCCTCAAATTTCAACTAGCCCGCATCAATTAGACTTCACACTTTATGCTTCGGGGTCATACAATGCTCAATGGAATGCCCCGGGGCTCCTCCATGATAAGCATACGTTGCATTCGAGTCGTATCCTCAGAAAAATGGAGGTTGAGGAACCTTGGTTGGGGTTATGGCTACCATTGAATTATCGAGTGGATATGGGATCAAGTTTAGCATATGACAACGGAATTTGGGGTGAACCCTACAGGCTTTTTGCTGCAAAATTCATTTCTTGGTTGGTGTTTTTGGTTTGTGCTAAAGGTGGTATTCGTCATTGGAAGTGCGGTAGACAGACTTTGTGGCTGATTTAGGGATGGCCTTTGTGGATAAATGGGCGGTAGGTAAGGAGAAGGTTTGTTATTGGCTGAGTAATGACATTGTTGGGTTGGTGGGAAACTTGGCCGTACAGGGATGGCAGTCACAACATGGGTTTCTCCCTCATCCTCACCCTCTTTATTTGCCCCTGTTTTCTCATTCGTCTAAGCAGGATGATTAAATTTGCCTCTTTTCAGATCCACTTCAATCCTTTCACTGGCGAAGACCAAATCCGCAAAGCTTTTAGGGTGCGTAGCCCACCATCTTTTCATAGTAGAGTATCGATAATGTGTCTACCATCACGATTATCGTCTCCCTTTCCATCATTGGGGGTACCACTTGGGCCGCCAGATCCCTCCACCTTTTGGGCATGTTCTTTGAAAGATCCGTCCCCCTTTTTGCAAATGTTCTGTAGTTGCATCCTATCCAGAACCATATCAAAATTGTACTAATACTGCCTAACAAAGGCAACCATTAGGTCCTTCCAAGAATGGACTCGGGAAGATTCCAAGTTAGTGTACCAGGTTACAGCTACCCCAGTAAGACTTTCTTGGAAGGAATGTATCAGCAATTCCTCATCTTTTGCGTATTCCCCCATCTTCTGACAATACATCTTTAGATGGTTCTTGGGACAAGTAGTCCCCTTGTACTTGTCAAAGTCCAGCACCTTGAACTTGGGAGGGGTGATGATATTGGGTACTAGGAATAACTCTTCTAGATTAGCAAAGGAACAATCTTCACCTCCTTCAATGGCCCTGAGCCTTTCCTCTAGATGATCCTCCTTTCCCTTTTCGGCCATAGCAGGAGGGGCTCTTCCTACCGCAAAATGCAATGGTTGTGGTTGTGGGCGAAACTAAGGGCCCTCCAAAGTGTTTTCAAAGGTTATACCACCAACTGCTTGCCCTTCAGTGGCATATCCGAGCCAAGGCTCGAAGTCAGCTAGATTGTGGTGGGGAATTTCATGTGTCTCCCCCATGGTTTGAGAGATATGTGCCTGATCAGATTGAGGTTATTGGTTCTCAATGAGTATCGGAGTGGAGTTATTGAGATTTTCATTGAGAGTGTATGCCACGTTGGGTGGTGTATAGTTGGGAGGCAAGCCATATGATGGGAAGGCGTGCTCATTTTGAATTTGCACATCATGGGGTCGTCCGTACTTCCCAAATCTTTGCCTACCATATTTGAGGTTGGATGATTTATTTGCTTGAGGCCAGATGGGAGCATCGGGTTCACCTTAGCGACAACGCTAGTAGCGGCAACTATAACCGCATTGGCTTCCATTATCTTCTTCATGCTCATCATGGCCTCCATCATTGTGGCCATTTGCTCTTTCATGGCCTCCATGTCGGCCTTCATCTTCTCTTGCACCTCCTCTGCTTCACCCATTACTCTAGCTCTAGCACGAGTTCGGTAAGGGCTTCGTAAAGCGTGTCCTTTTCTTTTTGATAACAATGATTAAGTTCATTTTATTTTATTTTATTTTATTTTTCAAGGAAAGAATGCAATGAGCAATGCAACCAATGAAAAACATGGATGTATGCGAATGATGTACAGTTGAAGTATTGCAAATTTTTACGCAGGACATGGGGTTGAATCAATTTAGATTTTTCCACATGGTTCATGACATCTTGGTCAAGGTGAAACTGGAAGTAACAAGGACATCAACAGTCCTAAATGTGTTTGGCAGAAAATGAAGCAGTGATGTAACTTGATTCATCTTTTGCCCCAATTTTTGCAAGATAGTTACTTCCATACTTCAACTTGACTTGATGAACTTTTTTCGAAAAAGCATGAGCTTGGTTCAACCCCATAACCCAGGGAAAGGCAATTTTGATCGCCAATACTTCAACAACATTTCATAGGGATGAAAGACTCAAGAATACGCATACTATGCATGGAGAATGTAATTATCAAATTGAGATGCCCGAAGAAACATCTTTCCTATGCATTAGGTACCATGTTCACTCATTTTGTTTTTAAGTGAAACGGGTTTATGATCCCAACATGGTTGGCTCATGGTACCGAATATATGCAACCAAGAATGCATCATGAATTTTCATGCTTCCTTTTTTGTTTTTGTTTTGTAGAGGAAAATGCAAGGCTCACACATGAGCAAACATGAAAACAAAAGGTATGCAGTTTGTAGAACAAAAAGTATGTTGAACGCATATGCATGATGATGCAATGACTCATGCAAAATGTGATGCTAGAATATGATAACGGACAAATGCAGGAACGATATGTTCATTATGATGCCATGAAGAGATGCTTATGCATGCTAGAGATAAAATGCGGGAGTGATTTGATTCGCACTTATCTTTGGAGTAAAAACGCGGGATAAAATCATTTTATTCAGAAAGTTTATAACTAGTCAAGATCTGAGCGACAATACAAACTTCCTAGCAGTTTCTAATTATATGGGCCATTGAGTCTATCATATGCTGACAATAGTTGAGAAGTCTGTGGATCTCCTCGGGGGCGGAGTAGGTGTCTGCCATCGCCTTGGCCTTCGCTAACAAGCGGGGAAGTTCTTGACTCCTGTTCAAGGTGAGAGCAAACCGATCCATCCACATGGTTGCCTCTTGGTGTAAAGAGTCGATCACCCTTCCTCTAGCCTCTTTTTCCGCGTATACTTGAGCATACTCGTCCGCGATTCTATGCTCGTGGGTCGTGGCTAGACCTAACTCTTCTTGGTACTTGGCGATGATAGCTAGCATGTTGGTCTCTGTCTCGCATAAACGCAGAGACAAGCTTCTTTTGGACCTTGAACAAGCAACTAACTCCTCTTTCAGAACCATGCTATGTGCTCGCGACTGGTCCCTCTCTTCCCTTCACAGCTTGAGTTCACTATTGCTACCCCATAGAGCTCCGCGAAATTTATTCCGGCCATACTCTTCCTTGCGAGCCCTCTTGGTCTCTTGTTCAAGGGATCTTGCGGTAATTGCATTCTCTTCCCGTAACCCGGCACACTCCTTCCGAAAAGCTTGGTTCGAGGTACTTACCCGTTGAAGATCGAAGAACGAATGAAGAACGTCGAAGAACGGTCGAAACCTTTGCGAAATTCCTCACGGAAAATGTTACAGAAACGTTTCGGAAGCGCCTCGGCGTAGATTTTCTTCAAGGAAACAATTTTTCCAAGCAAATTCGAAAGAGAGAGAAGTGCCTAAGGGGCTGAACCCTTTTCCACTTCACTTCCTCCCCTATTTATAGCAAAATAGGGGAGATGCTTGCCGCCCAGCTCGCCCAGGCGAGCTCAGCTCGCCTTGGCGAGCAGGGTTGCTTCCTCCAGAAGCAACAGCCTTCTGGAGGAATCTTCTGGAGGGCCCAAGTGGGCCTGGTTGCTATTTGCACCCCCATTTTTACTAAGTACACCCCCCTCTGCTTTTTTTTTTGGTGATTCTTTTTTCGTAAAGTTACGGAAACTTACGAATTTCGTAACGATACTTGTTTTCTTTCCGTAATGTTACGGAACCTTGTGGATTACATAATCATCCCCTTTTTGACTTACGGAATGTTACGGAACCCCACTAATTGTGCAACGATGCTTCCATTTGATTTCCGGTGTGTCACGGAACCTTACGGATTGTGCATCAATATTTTCTTTTGTTTTTCGGCATGTCCCGGAATTTCACAAATTGTCTAATGATGGGTGCCAAGCACCTTACAAGGACCAAACAAAAGTCGCATGTCATCAAGCAAAGGTCCCCGGACGAAATTAGGGTATGACACTGACGAAAGGTGAGGATAACCATAATGTGTGTCCGCGTGCTACCGGACCGTTGGGTCACAATAGTAGAATTGAGACTTTTTCGCGGTCTTGGCCGAAAGACGTTGACATCTCCGGGAAGGGTGCAGATGACCACATTGGTGGCGACTCTGCGGATTTTCCTTTCTTGGAAGATGCACCCACGAGCCCCGCATCCCCCACCCGCCGAAGGGTAGGTTGCGACAACGCTGACACCTCCGAGAAGGGTGCAGATGACCACATTGGTCTCTACGTGTCAATGGGCTCGCTTGCCTCTAGCTAACGAAATGTGCGAATAACCACAAGGTTTGTCCGCGTGCTACCGGACCCTTAGGTCACGATAGCGAAATCGAGACTTTTTTGCGGTCTCGACCAGAAGACGCTGACATCTCCAGGAAGGGTGCAGATGACCGCATTAGTCTCTGCGTGTCAACGGGCTCGCTCGCCTCTAGCTGACGAAAGGTGAGGATAACCATAAAGTGTGTCCGCGTGCTACGGGACCCTTGGGTCACGATAGCATAATTGATACTTTTTGCGGTTTAGGTCAGAGGACGCTTGTCATACCCTAATTTCGTCCGGGGACCAGTTTTTTGGTGGAATGCAACCTTCGCTTGACCACTTCGAGGTACTTAACACCCATTGTTAGGCAATCCGTGAAGTTTCGCGACATGTCGGGAGTCGAAAGGAAGCATTGTTGCGCAATCCATAAAGCTCCGTAACATTCTAGAAGTCAAAGAGGGGATGGTTGCGTATTCCGTAAAGTTTTGCAACATTACGGAAAGAAAACAAGTATCGTTACATAATCCGTAAAGTTCCGTAATGTTACGGAAAAAGAATCAGCAAAAAAGGCAAAGGGGGTATGTTTAGTAAAAAAGGGTGTGCAAAGAGTAACCAGGCCCACTTGGACCTTCTAGGGTGTTCCAATAGAAGGTGGTGCCTTCTGGTGGAAGCAACCCAACTCTCCTGGGCGAGCTGGGCGGCAACCACCTCCCTCTTTCCCCCTATAAATAGGGGAAAGAGAGCAGAGAAAATTTGTTCAACCCTCTTGGTATTTAGGATTCACTTGAAATTAGTGAGAAAAATTGTTTCCGTGAAGAAAATCCCAGCCGAGGCGCTTCCGTAACGCTTCCGAGACGTTTCCGTGAGCGATTTCGTGAAGATTTTCCACCGCTCTTCATCGTTCTTCGTTCATTCTTCGTTGTTCTTCGATCTTCAACCGGTAAGTTCCCAAAATCAAACCTTTCAATTCATTCTATGTGCCCTTAGTGGTCCCCACTTGTTTCGCGTGCTTTTATTTTTATTTTGTTTGCTTTCCGTACCCTCTTTTGACATGCTTTAACCATTTATTTAAGCCATTTTCTCGCCTAATAAAAAATAAAATAAATTTCCACTGATCATTTGAGTTGTAATATCTTTTAATCTCTGTTAGAATAAAATCCGACCGATCTTTCATGTCGTAACCACGTTTAAAACCAAAAAGAGACAAAATAATAATAAAATAATAAAAAATATCTTTAAATAAAATAATAAAAAAATTCAATCGGACATTTTTCTTGGGGGTTTTTCTTAATTGAATTGACTAATAACCAAAGTGAAACTAAGGCTAAAACAACTCACAAATCAAGCTTTGTCATTAAAAATCACCTAAAAACCATTTTAAGGTCCAACGCCTTGAAATGGTCCTCCTTGCTTTTATTGGTTAAACGTGGACTTTTGAACGCCTAAAATTAACACATAACTTTGTCACCTCTTTCAAAAAACCAAGAGATCATTAATGATCCAATGCCTTAATGTTTTCTCTGCTTTCAAAAGAATCAAAAGATCGTTTAATGGTCCAACGTCTTAAATGACCTTTTATTCAGTCCAAAATATATCTTGCAAAAAAGATAAAAACAGCTTAACCAACGTTTAGTTCTCAAAGAACTACGTAGGTCTGATTTCCTCATTACAATTAATTAATACGTAGGAGCAAGGGAAACACCCTTATCGACCACAAAAAGATAAAAAATATAAAAGGCATAAAAAGACATAAAAAGCGTAAAAGAGAAAATAAGACAAATTGAAGTCATATTTGCACACTCGATTAAAGGCTGTCGTCCCTTGTGACGGACGCGTGGGGTGCTAATACCTTCCCCGTGAGTAAATACAACTCTTGAACCTTTCACACTTAAAGTTCGTAGACCACGCCTTTTCAAGTTTTTTCCGACGTTTTCCTCCAATAAACGTTGGTGGCGACTCCACGCATTTTCCTTTCTTGGAAGATGCACCCACGAGCCCCGGGTCACCCACCCGCCGAAGGGTAGGTTGCAACAACGCAGACACCTCCGAGAAGGGTGCAGATGACCACATTGGTCTCTGCGTGTCAACGGGCTCACTTGCCTCTAGCTAACGAAAGGTGTGGATAACCATAAGGTGTGTCCGTGTGCTACCAGACCCTTAGGTCACGATAGCAGAATTGAGACTTTTTCGTGGTCTCGGTCGGAAGACGCTGACATCTCCGGGAAGGGTGCAGATGACCACATTGGTCTCTGCGTGTCAATAGGCTCGCTTGCCTCTAGCTGACGACATATGCGGATAACCATAAGGTGTGTCCGTGCGCTACCGGACACTTGGGTCACGATAGCAGAATTAAGACTTTTTTGCGATCTTGGTCAGAAGACGCTGACACCTCCGAGAAGGGTGTAGATGACCACATTGGTCTCTGCGTGTCAATGGGCTCACTTGCCTCTAGCTGACGAAAGGTGCGGATAACCATAAGGTGTGTCCGTGTGCTACAAGACCCTTGGGTCACGATAGCGAAATTCAGACTTTTTCCCGGTCTCGGCCGGAAGACATTGACATCTCCGGGAAGGGTGCATATAACCACATTAGTCTCTAAGTGTCAACGTGCTCGCTTGCCTCTAGCTGACGAAAGGTGCAGATAACCACAAGGTGTGTCTGCGTGCTACCGGACCCATAGGTCACGATAGCGGAATTGAGACTTTTTCACGGTCTCGGCCGGAAGACGCTGACATCTCCGAGAAGGGTGCAGATGACCACATTAGTCTTTGCGTGTCCACAAGCTCACTTGCCTCTAGCTGACGAAAGGTACGGATAACCATAAGGTGTGTCCGCGTGCTACCGGACCCTTAGGTGACGATAGCGAAATTGAGACTTTTTCGTGGTCTCGACCAGATGACGCTGACATCTCCGGGAAGGGTGTAGATGACTACATTAGTTTCTGCGTGTCAATGGGCTCGCTTGCCTCTAGCTGATGAAAGGTGAGGATAACCATAAGGTGTGGACGTGCTACCGGACCCTTGCGCCATGATAGCGAAATTGAGACTTTTTTGTGGTCTCAGCCGGAAGACGCTGACATCTCCGGGAAGGGTGCAGATGACCACATTGGTCTCTGCGTGTCAACGGGCTCGCTTGCCTCTAGCTGACGGAAGGTTTGGATAACCATAAGTTGTGTCCATGTGCTACCAAACCTTGGGTCACGATAGCGAAATTGAGACTTTTTCACAGTCTCGTCCGGAAGATGCTGACATCTCCGGGAAGGGTGCAGATGACCACATTGGTCTCTGAGTGTCAATGGGCTCGCTTGCCTCTAGATGTCGAAAGGTGCGGATAACCATAAGGTTTGTTCACGTGCTACCGGACCCTTGGCTCACGATTGTGAAATTGAGACTTTTTGGTGGTCTCAGTCGTAAGACGCTGATATCTCTGGGAAGGGTGCAGATGACCACATTGGCCTCTGCTAGTCAATAGGACTTGGGGTTTCTGAATAACGAGGTGCGGATAACCATAAGGTGTCTCCGCATGCTACCGGACTCACTGGTCATGATAGCAGGATGGGGTGGTTGACAAAAGCGGTGTTTTTGCTCCTACGTATTCTCAATTTGAGATTAGGAACTCAGACCTACATAGTTCTTACAAAGCGGTGTGTGATACTAAAATAGTCTCTACCGAAAGATGTTGACCTCTCTAGAAAGGGTGCAAATGACCACATTGGCCTCTGCTTGTCAATCGGACTTGGGGTCTTCGAATGACGAGGTGCGGATAACCGTAAGTTGTCTCCACATGCTACCAGACTCTCCGGTCATGATAGCAAAAGGTGGGGTGGTCGACAAAAGTGAGGCTTTTGCTCCTACATATCCTTGATTTGTGATGAGGAACTCAGACCTACGTAGTTCTTGCTTTTGTGAGACTAAAATAGTCTCAGTGTTTTTTCACTAAAATGCGAACATGCTTTAGTAAAGAAACAAAACCTCCAAGTGATCAGAGCAACATATAATTTTTGGTGAAAAACAATGTGTCTGTTGGGGAAGGAGAGTATGCTGATAAAAATTTTCTTGTAACCACAAATGAGATTTTGGATGTTAGCATTTCGTTTCTAAACAACCATTTAGAGGAAACACTGGGTCCAAAAAAATAGAAGAAAATCACTCGAAGTGTACCAATCTCACACAGGCAAGTGTTTTATCCTAATTTCAAACCATAGATATGTCATGACTTGATTTTGCAAATCATTTCCTATCAAATCAAAGATTACATGCGTGATCATGGATCAATAGGACTTTTTCAGGAATGGTGTTTTGGTGAGAAATTTGGCTCTGAGTGTTTTGGCCTTTTCCTTTTCTATTTTTGTTTAGTGCGGGGCGAGAAAGTCGCCAGCACACAAGATTTTGGTTGGCAATCAAAGGGAGATGACCACTTCAAGTCGTGGTTTCCTTTCTTTCCTTATTTGGTTGTGACTATTCCGTATTGTTTGGATATTTGTCTGGTCCGAAGACCCTTTTGTATAATTCTTTCATTTTCATCCGATCTTTGATCGGTGATTTTCTTTTTTCCTTTGTTTTCTTCCGATCTTTGAATGGGAACTTTCTTCTCTTTTTTTTTTTTTTGAAATGTGTTAGCAGCTCAATAGTGGGTGACCCTTCTTTCTTAGGAGACCTCATCGTTCCATCTTTCGAGGGCAAGGATCGAAATTCTCATCTTGGGTCAAGGTTCATGGTGAGTTGGGATTTTGGCTCAAGGCTTGTAGAACGGCTGGACATGATGTATGCCAGGGTGTTGGTTTGGCTAGCAGTTTAGGGATAAAGGGGATGTCCCACATTATTTCCAAGACACACATGCAACAATGATGATTAGGAAATTTTATGCAAAACTGGTCATGCATGCACCCATGTGGACACTCAAACATCAAGTTTTTATGGTCATGTGACACTAGGGCTCAGGATTCATTTTCCCTATTTAAGTCAACCCAGTGTTTCCAAAACATGCTCTTCTATCAATTCATGCATTCATCTGAGTCCATTTTGGGTGTTCGGGAAAATTTTCACAGCATTTCACAGCATTAACCCTTCAAGTGCATACACATTTTTTTTTTCAAAAACCTTGTGTCCTGAATGGCCAGTTCATTTCCTTTCTAAAGCACGTTGGCTTTTTAGCCAACCAATTTTATTTTTATTTTGTTTTTGTTTTTTGTTTTTTCCATGAGGTATTTTTCTACCTAAACATATACATACATATTCAAAGTATTTTTGCTACCTAAACACATATATTTTTTTGTGAGGTATTGGCTACCTTCCCAGTTTGTGCTTGTTTATTTAAATTCCTAGGATTATGAGCAACTTGGTGTGTCCTACTATGGCTTGAGAAACAAAGGTGATCAAATAACAAGCATAAATTTAAAAGGTACTAGGTTGCCTCCTAGTAGCGCTTCTTTAACATCTTGAGCCGGACGCGTGATGACGATTTGTCGATCACGAGCACAGTACCTGCTCGAGTGGTTGGTTGCCTACTGGTCGGCCATGTGTCGTAGGCAACGCTCCAGCCTATGTCATGATGGCATAAACCAGTTGACTCTTTGGCAGGGGGAGATCAGAGTTATGGTGGTATGCATGATTCGCACTCGTCTCCCTGCAGCGGTCTGAGCAAAATCATGCCCTGGTATGCATAGTAGTTGTGCGATGGCCTCCTCGTCAAAGCTGGAGACCTGCCTCCTCCTCTGGTTGTGCTCGCATAGTTCGCCCTCCTCCGAGATCAGGGGGGTGGCCCAGGAACTGATAAAAGGAAACTAGTGGCCCCTCACCTGGGAGCACAAGTCTTGGTTAAGAATTAAGGGCAGAGGACCTTGAGTTCTCTAAAGGCACAGATGTGGAGCCCTCTGAAAGCAAGGACGTGCAGCCCTCTGAAGGTGAGGGCGTGTAGTGCTCTGAAGGCGAGGGCGTGTAGCCCTCTGAAGGAGAGGGCGTGTAGCCTTCTGAAGGTGTGGACGTGTAGCCCTCTGAAGGCGAGGGCATGTAGCCCTCTAAAGGCAACAGTGTGCAGCCCTCTGAAGGAGAGGGCATGCAACCCTCTGAAGGCAAGGGCGTGTAGTCCTCTGAAGGTGAGGGCGTGTAGCCCTCTGAAGGTGAAGGCGTGTAGCCCTCTAAAGGCAAGGACGTGTAGTCCTCTAAAGGTGAAAGTACTAGTACCCAAGGGTTCACCCTTATGAGAAAGCAAGAGATTGACTCATTGAGAGGGCCTGTCATCCCAAATTCAAAAGATTTGGACATTAGATGTAGGAAATCTATGCAGTTAACATGATTTTTAGGGATGCAGATGCTTGCAACCTTTGTCTTGAAATGCGGTAAATATGGACTTTGTATGCAACAATGCAATGTAATGGAAAGTTGTACAATGTTCATGACATTCTTTCCCTATTTTGTGATTTTGATTTGATTTGATTTGTTTGGAAAACACAGATTGACTGCCCTTTTGAAAGAGGTGATAATTCATGCAACCTTATCCTATCTTTTGCAAATCTCTTCGGGAACTCCCTTAGAGTGTATGTTCTGTTTGATTTAGTCACTTGAACATTTTGGAGTGATGGAAATAGATTTGTTTGACGTTTAATCAATCCATTGAAATCCCAAGGTTTGTCCCCCCTTTTTTGTTTAAAAACATCGACGGGTGAGAACTTTTGATCTGCCCCTAGGTTCGCTTGAGGCTCATGCACAGTGTCCCTCATTGCCCCAGTGTAAGGCTTTGAGGTACCAATCGTTGTCTTTCGTCATGACCTTGTAGCAGGGAACCTATTCGGTGAGAACTTCTAATCTGCCCCTAGGTTCGCTTGAGGTTTATGCATGGTGCCTTTCATTGCCCCAGTGTAGGGCTCTGAGGTATCCATCGTTGTTTTGTTTTCACAACCTTGTAGCAAGGAAGAATGAAAGAGGAGGTTGATTCTAGAAAAAGAATTTTTCAAGGACAACAAATAGTTGAAGGATTTTTTTAGTTGACGGATTAAGTCAACTGACTCCTATTCTTGATAACTCACTTCTCTCTAAGAAAGACAAACTTTCCGGAATGATAAAATGAGGTTACATGAACGACTATATTTTACTTGAAAACACAATCAATCAAATGCTTTTTTCCTTTTCTTTTTGAACTTTTCTGCTTTACTCATTGTTTACGGCATCCTCACCAAATGTGTAGCACGAGTAATTTCTGATTGAATGGTTTTGGAAGTCCAAACTCAAGAGTGCAGATCGCTTAAGCAAACAAACCAATGACATGCACCCACATTCCAATGGAAGCAAAAATGTAATTACAAGAGGATGAGGGACAAAGATGCCAAATTTATCCATTTTATTTAGCAATGTAACTATGGTTTACAATAATGGCATAAACTTGAAAATCCTGATGAGTCATTAGAGACATCTAACAACAGCTTTCAAAATTGCCCATGTATGGTGTCGCTTGTCAATGTTAGGATTCACAAGCGATTCTCCTCAAGTTTCAGCCAGCCCGCATCAATTAGACTTTGCACCTTACACTTCGAGGTCATACAGTGCTCAATGGAATGTCCCGGAACTCCTCCATGATATGCACATGTTGCGTTCGAGTCGTATCCTTAGAAAAATGGAGGTTGAGGAACCCTGGCAAGGGTTATGGCTACCATTGCATTATCAAGTAGATATGGGAGCAAGTTAGCATATGACACCGGAATTTGGGGTGAATCCTACAGGCTTTTTGCTACAAAATTCCTTTTTGGTTGGTGTTTTGGCACTGGATGTTCGATAGGCAGGCTTTGTGGTTGATTTAGGGATGGCCTTTGTGGATGACTAGGTGGTGGGTAATGAGATGGGCTGATATTGGCTGAGTAATGACATTGTTGGGTTGATGGGAAATTTGACCATGTAGGAATGGCAATCATAGCAAGGGTTTCTCCCTCATTCTCATCCTCTTCATTAGCCCCGACTTTCGCATTTATTAAACCAGGATAATCAGATTTACCTCTTTCCAGACCCAGTTTGATCCTTTCATCGGCGAAGACCAAATCCGCAAAGCTTGAAGGTGTGTAACCCACCATTTTTCCATAGAAGGGTTGTGGTTGGGGGCGAAATTGAGGCCCTTCCAAAGTGTTTTGCAGGGATATACCACCAACTACTTGCCCTTTAGTGGCATATCCGAGGTAAGGCTCAAAGTCGGCTAGATTGTGGTGGGAAATTTCATGTGTCTCCCCCATGGATTAAGAGACATGTGCATGATCAGATTGAGGTTGTTGGCTCTCAATGAGTATGGGAGTGGAGTTATTGACATTCTCACTAGGAGTGTATGCCAGATTGGGTGGTGTATAGTTGGGAGGCTAGCCATATGGTGGGAAGGCATGCTTGTTTTGAATTTGCACATAATGGGGGCCGCCCGTACTTCCCAAATCTTTGCCTACCATATCTGAGGTTGGATGATTCATTTGGTTGAGGCTAGATGGGGGGGTTAGGTCCACCTCAACAGTGGTGCTGGTAGCAGTTATTGCAGCCGCACTGACCTCCATTATCTCCTTTATGCTCATCATGGCCTCCATCATTGTGGTTATTTGCTCTTTCAAGGCCTCCGTGTTAGCCTTCATTTGCTCTTGCACCTCCTCTACTTCACCCATTACTCTAGCTCTAGCACGGCTTCGGTAAGGGCACCGTAAAGCGTGTTCTTTCCTTTTGATAACAATCATTAAGTTCGTTTTTTTCAAGGAAAGAATGCAATGAGCAATACAACCAATGAAAAGCATGGATGTATGCGAATGATGCACAGTTGAAGTATTGCGAATTTTTACGCAGAACATGGGGTTGAATCAATTTAAATTTTCAACATGGTCCATGACATTTTTGTCAAGGTGAAACTGGAAGTAACAAGGACATCAACAGTCCTAAATGTGTTTGGCAGTAGACGAAGTAGCAATGTAACTCGATCCATCTTTTGCCCCAATTTTTTGCAAGATGATTACTTTCATACTTCAACTTGACTTGATGAACCTTTTCGTAAAAGCATGAGCTTGGTTCAACCCCATAACCCAAGGAATGGAAATTTTGATCGCCAATACTTCAAAAACATTTCATAGAGATGAAAGACTCGGTAATACGTATGCTATGCATGGAAAATGTAATTATGAGATTGAGATGCCCGAAAAAACATCATTTCCTAGTTAACCACGCATTAGGTACCATGCTCAATCATTTTGTTTTGTTTTTTTTTTTTTTTGAGAAATGGGTTTATGATCCCAACATGGTTGGCTCATGGTACCTAACACATGCAACTAAGAATGCAGTGTGAATTTTCACGCTTCCTTTTTTTGTTTTTGTTTTGCAGAGGAAAATGCAAGGATCATGCATGAGTAAACATGAAAATAAAAAGGCATGCAAAAAGCATGTTAGATGCAAATGCATGGTGATTGTCATACCCTAATTTCGTCCGGGGACCTTTGCTCGATGACGTGCGACCATTCTTTGGTCCTCGTGAGGTGCTTGGCACCCATCATTAGGCAATTTGTGAAATTCCAGGACATGCCGAAAAACCAAAAAAATATTGATGCACAATCCGTAAGTTTCCGTGACACACCGGAAATCAAATGGAAGCATCGTTGCATAATTAAGTGAGGTTCCGTAACATTCCGTAAGTCAAAAAGGGGATGATTATGTAATCCGCAAGGTTCCGTAACATTACGGGAAGAAAACAAGTATCGTTACGAAATTCGTAAGTTTCCGTAACTTTACGAAAAAAGAATCACCAAAAAAACAGCAGAGGGGGTGTACTTAGTAAAAATGGGGGTGCAAATAGCACCCAGGCCCACTTGGGCCCTCCAGAAGATTCCTCCAGAAGGCGGTTGCTTCTGGAGGAAGCAACCCTGCTCGCCTGGGCGAGCTGGGCGGCAACCTCCTCCCCTATTTTGCTATAAATAGGGGAGGAATGCAAGAAGGAAGGGGTTCAGCCCCTTAGGCACTTCTCTCTCTTTCGAATTTGCTTGGAAAAATTGTTTCCGTGAAGAAAATCTAAGCCGAGGCGCTTCCGAAACGTTTCCGTAACGTTTTCCGTGAGGAATTTCGCAAAGATTTCAACCGTTCTTCGACGTTCTTCATTCGTTCTTCATCGTTCTTCGATCTTCAACGGGTAAGTACCTCGAACCAAGCTTTTCGATTCATTCTATGTGCCCGTGGTGGTCCACATTGTGTTTCGTGCATTTTTATTCTCGTTTCGTTTACTTTTTATACCCCCTGTTGACGTGCTTAAGCCATTTTACTTAAGTCATTTCTCGCTTAACTAAAAAATAAAATAAATTTCCACCGAACGTTTGAATTGTATTATCCATTAACTTCGGTTAAAATAAATTCCGACCGTTCGGTCGTGCCGTAACCACGTTGGAAATCAAAAAGAGGTAAAAGAAATAATATAATAATCAAAAAAACATCTTTTAGTAAAATAAAGCGGAAAATCAATCGGACGTTTTCTCTTTGGGATTTCTCATTCTTAATCGAATTGATTAATAACTAAAGTGAAAACTAAGGCTAAAATCAACTCGCCTAGTCAAGCTCGTCCACAAAAATAGGCTTTTGAAGTTTGTCATTTCAATTTCTCACTAAGTAAAATGGATCATTTTTAAGGTCCAACGCCTTAAAATGATCACCACTTAAGTAGAAAAGAATCACTTGATAAGCAAGAACTACGTAGGTCTGATTTCCTCATCCCAAATTGAGGAATACGTAGGAGCAAAGGGAAACACCCTTGTCGACCACAAAAAAGAAAAAAAATAATAAGGGTATAAAAGGATATAAGAACATAAAAGGAACATAAAAATCAAAGTCATGTTTGCACATTCGATTAAAGGCTGCCGTCCCTTGGGACGGGCGTGTGGGGTGCTAATACCTTCCCCGTGCGTAAATAAAACTCCCGAACCTTTCACTAAAAAGTTCGTAGATCGCGTCTTTTCCGGTTTTTCCGACGTTTTCCTCAAATAAACGTTGGTGGCGACTCCGCGCGTATTCCTTTCGTGGAACACGCATCCCGCGAGTCACGCGTCGCCCTCCCGCCGAAGGGTAGGTTGCGACAGTTGGCGACTCCACTGGGGACTGTTTTTAGAGAGTTAGGCCATTTAATTTTGTGCAATGTTTTACCGTGACTTACCCCTTTGTTGGTTTCCTTTCATTATGTTCTTGTATATATAAACTCTTTGTTGCTTTTAGTGCGTTTTAAATGTATGCATGAAGTAAATATTTATTCATTTGATGCACACAAACACCAACACTATTTGCACACACTGTGAGTGAAAAAGGGCCCTATACCCGGGTTCATGGGAGCATAAGGAGTGGAGGTGAATCTGTGATCATGCTAGGTCTCCGACTTGCTTGATTACAGTGAACCCTCATCTAGAGCTTTTTTCTTTGAAAACCTATTGTTGCTAGTAGTCCCTACTGCTACAATATGTTCTTCGAAGGGGATGATACCTCTAGAAACCATCAAGAGAGATATGACTACCTTGGGGGTTATCACTAAAAGCCTAGTTAGCTCTCTCCCTTATAGGTCCCTTAAATAGGGGCACGGAGCAAACACGCTGCGTGCCATTTTTCACACTGCCATGCATAAGTATCATATACCCTTTTGCTTATGTTCAGTAAATATTGTCATGCTATGTACATTCCCGCATTGCGTCTTTTGCATATGCATCACATACGGGTTCTGTCTTGATCCCCTCTGTAAACAAACCAACGAAGGGTCCGTGTCACCGTTTTAAATACATACGTTGGGGCACTTTGCTACCCCTAGACGTTGTATCTAAGAAGGAGACAGTTTCTCGGGCTCCCGTATTCGTAAATTGCATCTGTGTCATATGCATTTCTTCATGCATTCATCCATTCCACCCATGATAGATGTCAGAGTTTTGATTCGCACTAGATTTTATTTCACTTTAGTAAAACATGGGATCAAGTCAAAAGCCTTCGCTTAAAAAGAGGTTCTACCAAGTCAAGGTCAAAAGCCCAGATACCACCAGCATCAAGGAATTAGGGCGGTTGATGGAACCCCTCCAAATGCAAGCCTTCCGCAAGACTTACGGAAAGATCTTAGAGTTGACCATAGCAGAGGTGTCCATAGAAGCCATTGCATCACTCACCCAATACTACGACCAGCCTTTGAGATGCTTCACATTCGGAGACTTCCAATTAGTACCAACCATTGAAGAATTTGAAGAAATCCTAGGATGTCCTCTCGGGGGAAGAAAACCATATCTTTCCTCCGGATGTCTCCCCTCTTTGAGCAGAATTGCAACTGTGGTCAAGGATTCAGCAAGAGGTTTGGACCGCATAAAACAGACTCGGAACGGCATAGCGGGTCTACCACAGAAGTACCTAGAAGACAAGGCGAGGGGTATGGCCAATCAAGGAGACTGGGTCCCGTTTATGAATGTGTTAGCTTTGCTAATTTTTGGGGTCGTCCTCTTTCCAAACGTGGATGGTTTGGTAGACCTAGCAGCAATCGACGCTTTCCTTGCCTACCACCATAGCAAGGAAAGTCCGGTGGTAGCTGTCTTGGCAGATCTATTTGACACATTTGACCGAAGGTGCGAGAAGAGTAGCGCACGGATCATCTGTTGCTTACCCGCCCTCTGTGTTTGGTTGGTTTCACACTTGTTCCAACAAGACACAAGACATCCATGTCCGCTCCTGAGCCATCGCTCGTGTACTGAAAAGAGGAGAATAGATTGGGACCAGCTCTTGGCCGGGATAGGAGGTAGAACAATCAGTTGGTCCTCCCGATGGAAGGAAGGAAAAGAAGGAGTCCTTTTCTCATGTGGAAGATACCCAAACATTCCGCTGGTAGGAACGAGGGGTTGTATTAATTACAATCCCGCGCTCGCTATAAGACAACTAGGGTACCCCATGAGGGGAGCACCGACGGAAGAAAGCATGTCTCCTTTCCTTGTGAGGGATCTCGGCGCACAAAATTCCAAGACTATACAAAAAATCCATAAGGCATGGGAAACCCCGTTAAGGAAAGATCAAGAGCTTAGAGGCATTCGTAATGGCATCATTGGTGGGTACCACGAATGGCTGAAAGTTCGCATACGAGGTTTAGATTGGCTCGCCAAGTTAAAAGTCGTCAGCGAAGAGAATTTTGAAGCACCGGAAGAGGACGAAGAAATCCAAGCTCTCAAAAGCGAGTTAGGAAAGGCAAAACTCGCCAAGGAGAAGTTCAAGTTGGCTGCTACACACGTTCGGAAGGAGTGTGCCGGGTTACGGGAAGAGAATGCAATTACCGCAAGAGCCCTTGAACAAGAGACCAAGAGGGCTCGCAAGGAAGAGTATGGCCGGAACAAATTTTGCGGAGCTCTATGGGGTAGCAATAATGAACTCAAGTTGCGAAGGGAAGAAAGGGACCAGTCGCGAGCACATAGCATGGTTCTGAAAGAGGAGTTAATTGCTTGTTCAAGGTCCAAAAGAAGCTTGTCTCAGCATTTATGCGAGACGGAGACCAACATGCTAGCTATCATCGCCAAGTACCAAGAAGAGTTAGGTCTAGCCATGGCCCACGAGCATAGAATCGCGGATGAGTATGCTCAAGTATATGCGGAAAAAGAGGCTAGAGGAAGGGTGATCGACTCTTTACACCAAGAGGCAACCATGTGGATGGACCGGTTTGCTCTTACCTTGAACGGGAGTCAAGAACTTCCCCGCTTGTTAGCCAAGGCCAAGGCAATGGCAGACACCTACTCCACCCCCGAAGAGATTCATGGGCTTCTCGGCTATTGTCAGCATATGATAGACTTAATGGACCATATGATTAGAAACCGCTAGGAAGTTTGTATTGTCGCTCAGATCTTGACTAGTTATAACTTTTTGAAAAAAATGAGTCTATCCCACGTTTTTACTCCAAAAATCAGTGCGAATCAAGTCACTCCCACATTTTATCTCTAGCATGCATTGTATGTTGGTCTCGTCCTTTGTCACGGGAAGCCGGAAGGTCCATATCACCTTCTTAATTGTACACATGGGGCACTGCGCCCCCAAATGCGCAAGTAAGAAGATATAATTTTCCGGGCTCTCGTGTCCGTAAAATGCATTCATATCATGCATCGCATAAGCATCTCTTCATAACATCATAATGAACATATCGTTCCTGCATTTGTCCGTTATCATATTCCAGCCTCACATTTTGCATGAGTCATGGCATCATCATGCATATGCGTTCAACAAACTTTTTGATCTGCAAAATTGCATACCATTTGTTTTCATGTTTGCTCATCCTTGCGTTTTCCTCTACAAAACAAAAACAAAGAAGGGGGAAGCGTGAAACTTCACACTACATTCTTAGTTTCATGTGTTAGGCACCACGAGCCAACCATGTTGGGATCATAAACCCGTTTCAAAACAAAATAATTGAACATGGTACCTAATGCATGGTTAACTAGGAAATGGTGTTTCTTCGGGCATCTCAATTTCATAATTACATTTTCCGTGCATAAGCTTAAAGTATGCCCGAGTCATTCATCCCTATGAGATGTTGTTGAAGTATTGGCGATCAGAATTGCCATTCCTTGGATTATAGGGTTGAACCAAGCTCATGCTTTTATAAAAAGGTTCATCAAGTCAAGTTGAAATATGGAAGTAATCGTCTTGCAAAATTGGGGCAAAAGATGAATCGAGTCACATCACTGCTTCGTCTACTGCCAAACATATTTAGGATTGTTGATGTCCTTGTTACTTCCAGTTTCACCTTGACAAAGATGTCATGGACCATGTTGAAAATCTAAATTGATTCAACCCCATATCCTGCGTAAAAATTCGCAATCTTCAACTGTACATCATTCGCATACATCCATGCTTTTCATTGGTTGCATTGCTCATTGCATTCTTTCCTTGAAAAATAAAATAAAATAAAATAAAATGACCTTAATCATTGTTATAAAAAAAAAAAAAAAAAAAAAACACCAACAAAAAGGAATTTTGCAGCAAAAAGCCTGTAGGGTTCACCCCAAATTCCGTTGTCATATGCTGACTTGCTCCCATATCTACTTGATAATTCAATGGTAGCCATAACCCTAGCCAAGGTTCATTAACCTCCATTTCTCCGAGAATACGACTCAAACGCAACGTGTGCTTGTCACGGAGAAGCCCCGGGGCGTTCCATTGAGCATGGTAGGGCTCTGAAGCGTAAGGTGCAAGGTCTAATTGATGCGGGCTGGCTGAAATTTGAGGAGAATTGCGTGTAAATCCTGACATTGACAAGAGATGCCACACATGGGGCAATTTTGAAAGCTGTTGTTAGGTGTCCCTAATGACTCATCAGGGTTTCCAAGTTTATGCCATTATTGTAAACCACAGCTACAATGTTAAATGAAATGGATAAAGTTGATATCTTTGTCCCTCATCCTCTCACAAACGCATGTTTGCTTATTCAACTTTCACCGGAATGTGGGTGTAAGCCATTGGTCTGTTTGCTCAAGCAACCTGCGCTCCTGAGTGTTGACTTCCAAGACCGTTCAATCAGAGATTACTCATCTTGCACGTTGGTGGGGGTGCCGTAAAACAACGAGCAAAGTTCAAAACAAATAAGTTTCAAAATAAAAAATAAGTTTCAAAATAAAAAATAAAAAGGCATTTGATTGACTGTGTTTTCAAGTAAAAATATAGACGTTCATGTGACCTCATTTTGTCTTTTTAGAGAGAAGTGAGTTATCAAGAATAGGATGTTGGACAAATGGCCTCAGTTACCTTGAGAAGAAGAGGGGATTGAATTAAGATACGAATATTATTCCCCAATTAAACTTTCACTCTCTCTTTTCGGATCAACAATGCACATAGGGACAACCCTTCCCTTGTGTTCAAGAATCCTCTACTACAAGAGACCCACGGTCTCTTAATCCCTTTTCAGAAATAAGAAGAAGAGAAGAAGAGGTCTCTCGTAAAAAAGGTAGATTGTAAAATGAAGATCAATCAAAATTCCTTATTGAATAAGCAAGTGGTTGACCAAGGAATCTTTTTGAGAGGATAAGACATTTCAGTTCAGAAAAACTCTTGATCTTTCGAGAGGATAAAACTGTTTGGGCAATGAAAACTCTCTTTAAAACATTTGAATGGCCGTTCATAAAACATTTGAATAGATATGTCTCTTGGAAATTATTTTCTGAAAATCCCCTCTGGTAATCAATTACAAGACTTATGTAATCGATTACAGGTTTTAAAAATTTGTATTAAAACATTTTCAATCAATTACCAGAGAGCAAATCTCAATTTGAAATGATAGAATTCTTTGGTCAAACCTTTTGTTTGTTTCAATTTGGAAACTTCTTCCTAAAGATTCTAAGAGATCAAACTTGATCATATATCTTGACTTTCTTGGATTCTTGTCTTGAATAAAACTTAGAAGTACTTGATCCTTTAGCATCATCAAGACATCAAAACATCTTGCTTCTACATAGGAGTCATTTGACTTAAATCCATCAGCTGAAAAATCCTTCAACTATTTCTCGTCCTTGGAAAATTCTTTTTGCAAGAATCAACTGCTTCTTTCATTCTTCCTCACTACGAGGTCGTGAAAACAAGACAACACTTGGTACCTCTAAGCCCTACACTGGGGCAACGAAAGGCACCATGCAAAAACCTCAAGCGAACCTAGGGGCAGATTAGAAGTTCTCACCCAATAGGTTCCCAGCTACAAGGTCATGACGAAAGACAACGATTGGTACCTCAAAGCCTTACACTGGGGCAATGAGGGGCACCGTGCATGAGCCTCAAGTGAACATAGGGGCCGATCAAAAGTTCTCACCCATCGATGTTTTTAACAAAAAAAAAGGGACAAACCCTAGGATTTCAATGGATTGATTAAACATCAAACGACTCCATTGCCGTCACTCCAAAATGGTCAAGTGACTAAATCAAAAAGAACATACACTCTGAGGGAGTTCCCGAAGAGATTTGCAAAAAGATAGGATGAGGTTGCATGAATTATCACCTTTTTCAAAAGGGCAGTCAATCTGTGTTTTCCAAAAAAAAAAAAAAAAAAAAATCAAATCAAAATCAAAATCACAAAATAGGGAAAGAATGCCATGAACATTGTACAACTTTCCATTACATTGCATTGTTTCATACAAAGTCCGCATTTACCCAAATTTCACAACAAAGGTTGCATGCATTTGCATCCCTTAAAATCATGTTAACTACATAGATTCCCTACATCTAAATGTCCAAATCTTTTGAATTTGGGATGACCGGCTCTCTCGATGAGTCGATCTCTTGCTTTCTCATAAGGATGGACCCTCGGGTACTAGTACCCTGGTCTTCAGAGGACTACACGTCCTCGCCAACAGAGGGCTGCACGCCCTCACCTTAAGAGGACTGTGTGTCCTCACTTTCAGAGGACTGCATGTCCTCACCTTCAGAGGGCTACACGCCCTCGCCATCAGAGGACTGTGTGTCCTCACCTTCAGAGGGCTACACGCCCTCGCCATCAGAGGACTGCATGTCCTCACCTTCAAAGGGTTACACGCCCTCGCCATCAGAGGACTGCATGTCCTCACCTTCGTAGGGCTACACGCCCTCACCTTTAGAGGACTACACGTCCTCGCCAACAGAGGGCTGCACGCCCTCACCTTGAGAGGACTACACGTCCTCGCCAACGTAGGGCTACACGCCCTCACCTTTAGAGGACTACACGTCCTCGCCTTCAGAGGACTCCATGTCCTCACCATCAGAGGGCTGCACGCCCTCACCTCCAGAGGACTACACGTCCTCGCCTTGAGAGGACTACACGCCCTCACCATCAGAGGGCTGCACGCCCTCACCTCCAGAGGACTACACGTCCTCGCCTTGAGAGGGCTACTCGCCCTTGCCTTGGGTACTAGTTACCCTCACCTTCAGAGGACTACATGTCCTCACCTTTGTAGGGCTACACGCCCTCACCTTTAGAGGACCACACGTCCTCACCTTCAGAGGGCTACACGCCCTCGCCATCAGAGGACTGCATGTCCTCACCTTCGTAGGGCTACACGCCCTCACCTTTAGAGGACTACACGTCCTCGCCAACAGAGGGCGACACGCCTTCACCTTTAGAGGACTACACGTCCTCGCCAACAGAGGGCTGCACGCCCTCACCTTGAGAGGACTACACGCCCTCACCTCCAGAGGACTATACATCCTCGCCTTGAGAGGGTTGCACGCCCTCACCTTTAGAGGGCTACGTGTCCTCATTTTCAGTGTGCTCCATATCCACACCTTAAGATAATTTAAGGTCCTCTATCCTTAAATGCTTAACCAAGACTTGCACTCCCGGTTAAGGGACCAGTAGTTTCCTTTTAACGGTTCCTGGGCCACCCCCTGATATTGGAGGAGGGCCAACTGTGCGAGCACAACCAGAGAGGGAGGCTATCACACAGCTACTATGCATACTGGGGCAAGATTTCACCCGTGCCGCTGCAAAGAGAAGAGTGCGGACCATGCGCACCAACATGACCACTCTTACACAGATATAGATGACATTGCTACTTAGCAACATTCTGCCCAGCGACCGCAATGCCAATCTCCCCCTGCGGAAGTATCAGTTGGTCTGTGTCGTCCCGACATGGGTAAGTATGCATATAGTTCAACTAATTTCTGATACCATCTATTGTTTGCAGGGATCGCACCCACAAGACACCCAGTGGACCCGGAAAAGTCCAACAGGGCCCTGGGGTTTCCAGCTCTGGTTACGGGCCTCTATCAGTCCTACAGGGTGCCCGTACCCCCCCGGCAAGGTTATGTCATCATAGGTAAGTATGCACATCGCTCAACTGATTTCTGATTTCATCAATTGTTTGCAGGGATCGCACCTGCAAGACACCCAGTGGACCCGAAGAAGTCCAACAGGGTCTTGGAGTTGTCAAGCTCTAATTACGGGTCTCTGTCAGTTCTACAGAGTACCTGTAACCTCCAGCAAGGGCATCAGGCCCCCTACTGATCGAGCTTTCATCAAGAAGTACTGCGTCCCTAGGCAGGCGCAGGGCGAAACACCACAGCAGCATTGGGATGACCGGTAGCGGGCAATAGACACACCGCCACCACCTCTAGAGTTCACCTCAGCTCATCCGCAAAAAGGTTAGAGCGTTGCCTACGACACATGGCCGACCAGCAGGCTACCAACTCCAAAGCCAAAGGTAAGCAAAGTACTAGGTCAGTGACTGACAAGTCATAACGCGTCCAGCTAAAGACGTTAAAGAAGCGCTACTAGGAGGCAACCTAGTACCTTTTGAATCTATGCTTGTTATTTGATCACTTTTTATAGTAGGACGCACCTAGTTGCTCATGATCCTGGGGATTTAAATAAAACAAGCGCAAGCTCGAAAGGTAGTCATACCTCACAAAATATATATATGTATGTTTAGGTAGTGAAAATACCTTAGATATGCATGTATGTAAACAAAAAAATACTTCACAAAATATATATTTGTATGTTTAGGTAGAGAGATACCTTAGATGTGCGTGTATGTAGCAAAAAAATACCTCGCAAAACATATATATGTATGTTTAGGTGGCAAGATACCTTGGATATGCATGTATATAGCAAAAATACCTCACAAAAATATGCACATGTTTAGGTAGCAAAATACCTCATGAAAAAAGAAGAAAAAAAAAACAAACAAGAAAAAGAAATAAACAAATGATAATGATAAAAAAAATAAGGAGAAAAAAGAAAAATAAGTTGTCAAGCTGAAAAACCAACATGCTTTTGAAAAGAGATGACTTCCAACTTTTCTTTGGAAAAATTCACTGATCATAACTAGTTTTTGAAAAAATGTGTATACACCTGAAGGGTGAATGCTGTGAAGATTTTCCCAGACGCCCAAAATGGACTCGGATGAATGCACAAATTGATAAAAGAACATATTTTGGAAACGTTGGGTTGACTAAAATAGAGGAAATGAATCCTGAGCCCTAGCATCACATGACCATAAAAATTTGACACTTGAGTGTCCGCATAGGTGCGTGCATAACCAATTTTGCATAAAATTTCCAAATCATCATTTTTGCATTTGTGTCATGGAAATAATGTGGGGCATCCCTTTTTATCCTTGAACCAAACCAAACCCTGACATGTATCATGTCTAGCCATTCTACAAGCCTTGAGCCAAAATCCTGACTCACCATAAACCTCGACCTAGGGTGAGAATGTCAATCCTTACCCTCGGAAGCAAAAAAGAAAAGAAGGAAAATTTCCAATCAAAGAGAAAGCAAAAAAAGAAATTCCCAATCAAAGAGTGGGAGAAAGCAAAAAGAAAAGAAAGGAAATTCCCAATCAAAGAGTGGGAGAAAGCAAAAAGAAAAGAAAGAAAATTCCCAATCAAAGAATGGGAGAAAGTAAAAAAAAAGAAGAAGAAGAAGAAGAAGAAGGAAAGAAAGCCCCTGATCGGGGATCGAAGGGAAAACAGAAGAAATATGCAGAGAGGTCTTTGGACCGGACAATATCTGAACAATACAGGATTGTCACCAAATGAACAAAAAAAGAAGGAAAGGGAACCACGACCTAAAATAGTCTTCTCCCTTTGATTACCCACCAAAATCCCGTGCGCTAGCGACTTTTTTCTCGCCCCGCACTAAACAAAAAAAAACAGAAAAAGAAAAAGCCAGAAAAATCAAAAGCCAAAAACACACAAAAGCCGAAAAAACCACCAAAAGAACCCATTCCCAAGGGAAGTCCTATTGATCCACGATCACGCATGTAATTTTTGATTTGATAGGAAATAATTTGCAAAGTCAAGTCATGACATATCTATGGTTCGGAATTAGGATGAAACACTTACCTGTGCGAGATTGATACACTTTGAGTGATTTCTTCTATTTTTGTCGAACCCGGTGTTTCCTCTAAATGGTCATTTAGAAACGAAATGCTAACATCCAAAATCTCATTTATGGTTATGGGAGATTTCATCAGCAGACTCTCCTTCCCCGGTAGACGCATTGTTTTTCACTCAAAAAAGCATATGCTGCTCTAAATCAGTTGGAATATTTGTCTCTTTGCTAAAGCATGTTTGCATTTTAGTGGAGAAAACACCGAGACTTTTTCAAGTCTCACAAGTTATCCAGAACTACGTAGGTCTGATTTCCTCATTGGAGGATACGTAGGAGCAAGAGCCTTGCTTTTGTCGGCCGCCCCATAATCTTTGTCATACTGACCCTGAGGTCACGTGACATGCACCCTTGTATCATCCAGAGGCGGCGGGCCCGATGATACGCGGAGATACCTTACGGTTATTCGCACCCTTTTGTCATCCAGAGGCGGCGGGCCCGATGACAAGCAGAGACCAAGTTTGGTCATTCTGCACCCTTGTATCATCCAGAGGCGGCGGGCCCGATGATACGCGGAGATACCTTACGGTTATCCGCACCCTTTTGTCATCCAGAGGCGGCGGGCCCGATGACAAGCAGAGACCAAGTTTGGTCATTCTGCACCCTTGTATCATCCAGAGGCGGCGGGCCCGATGATACGCGGAGATACCTTACGGTTATCCGCACCCTTTTGTCATCCAGAGGCGGCGGGCCCGATGACAAGCAGAGACCAAGTTTTGTCATTCTGCACCCTTGTATCATCCAGAGGCGGCGGGCCCGATGATACGCGGAGATACCTTACGGTTATTCGCACCCTTTTGTCATCCAGAGGCGGCGGGCCCGATGACAAGCAGAGACCAAGTTTGGTCATTCTGCACCCTTGTATCATCCAGAGGCGGCGGGCCCGATGATACGCGGAGATACCTTACGGTTATTCGCACCCTTTTGTCATCCAGAGGCGGCGGGCCCGATGACAAGCAGAGACCAAGTTTGGTCATTCTGCACCCTTGTATCATCCAGAGGCGGCGGGCCCGATGATACGCGGAAATACCCGAGTGGTTATCCGTATAAACATTCTTTTGCTATCTGTAAGACAGAACGCTTGATAGCATGCAGAGGCTGACATAGTCTTCTGCACCTTTTGTTCCTCCGGGAACAACAAGTCATTTACATGCGGAAATTTCATGGTCGCCCGCGACTCTCGTCAACCGAGAGGAGCGAAATTAGTGTCATACACTGATTTTCGGGGACCTTTGCTTGATGACATGCGACCATTCTTTGGTCCTTGTGAGGTGCTTGGCATCCATCATTAGGCAATTTGTGAAATTTTGGGAACAACAAGTCATTTGCATGTGGAGATTTTATGGTCACCTGCGACTCTCGTCAAATCGAGAGGAACGAAATTAGTGTCTTATCTTTACTTTCCTTTTATCTCCAATAAAAGACAAGTAAAGAGGGGCAACTGTCATACCCTAATTTCGTCCGGGGACCTTTGCTCGATGACGTGCGACCATTCTTTGGTCCTCGTGAGGTGCTTGGCACCCATCATTAGGCAATTTGTGAAATTCCAGGACATGCCGAAAAACCAAAAAAATATTGATGCACAATCCGTAAGTTTCCGTGACACACCGGAAATCAAATGGAAGCATCGTTGCATAATTAAGTGAGGTTCCGTAACATTCCGTAAGTCAAAAAGGGGATGATTATGTAATCCGCAAGGTTCCGTAACATTACGGGAAGAAAACAAGTATCGTTACGAAATTCGTAAGTTTCCGTAACTTTACGAAAAAAGAATCACCAAAAAAACAGCAGAGGGGGGTGTACTTAGTAAAAATGGGGGTGCAAATAGCACCCAGGCCCACTTGGGCCCTCCAGAAGGCGGTTGCTTCTGGAGGAAGCAACCCTGCTCGCCTGGGCGAGCTGGGCGGCAACCTCCTCCCCTATTTTGCTATAAATAGGGGAGGAAGGCAAGAAGGAAGGGGTTCAGCCCCTTAGGCACTTCTCTCTCTTTCGAATTTGCTTGGAAAAATTGTTTCCGTGAAGAAAATCTAAGCCGAGGCGCTTCCGAAACGTTTCCGTAACGTTTTCCGTGAGGAATTTCGCAAAGATTTCAACCGTTCTTCGACGTTCTTCATTCGTTCTTCATCGTTCTTCGATCTTCAACGGGTAAGTACCTCGAACCAAGCTTTTCGATTCATTCTATGTGCCCGTGGTGGTCCACATTGTGTTTCGTGCATTTTTATTCTCGTTTCGTTTACTTTTTATACCCCCTGTTGACGTGCTTAAGCCATTTTACTTAAGTCATTTCTCGCTTAACTAAAAAATAAAATAAATTTCCACCGAACGTTTGAATTGTATTATCCATTAACTTCGGTTAAAATAAATTCCGACCGTTCGGTCGTGCCGTAACCACGTTGGAAATCAAAAAGAGGTAAAAGAAATAATATAATAATCAAAAAAACATCTTTTAGTAAAATAAAGCGGAAAATCAATCGGACGTTTTCTCTTTGGGATTTCTCATTCTTAATCGAATTGATTAATAACTAAAGTGAAAACTAAGGCTAAAATCAACTCGCCTAGTCAAGCTCGTCCACAAAAATAGGCTTTTGAAGTTTGTCATTTCAATTTCTCACTAAGTAAAATGGATCATTTTTAAGGTCCAACGCCTTAAAATGATCACCACTTAAGTAGAAAAGAATCACTTGATAAGCAAGAACTACGTAGGTCTGATTTCCTCATCCCAAATTGAGGAATACGTAGGAGCAAAGGGAAACACCCTTGTCGACCACAAAAAAGAAAAAAAATAATAAGGGTATAAAAGGATATAAGAACATAAAAGGAACATAAAAATCAAAGTCATGTTTGCACATTTGATTAAAGGTTGCCGTCCCTTGCGTAAATAATGTGGGGTGCTAATACCTTCCCCGTGCGTAAATACAACTCCCGAACCTTTCACTAAAAAGTTCGTAGATCGCGTCTTTTCCGGTTTTTCCGACGTTTTCCTCAAATAAACGTTGGTGGCGACTCCGCGCGTATTCCTTTCGTGGAACACGCATCCCGCGAGTCACGCGTCGCCCTCCCGCCGAAGGGTAGGTTGCGACAGTGATGAAATGACTTATGCAAAATGCAATGCATTAAATGATAAGTGACAAATGCAGGAACGATACGTCCATTATGATGCCATGAAGAGATGCTTATGCGATGTATGATATGAATGCATTTATGGACACGAGAGCCTGGAAAATCATCTCTTCTTACTTGCGCATTCGGGGGCGGAGTTCCCCATGTGTGCAGTTAAGAAGGTGATATGGACCTTCCAGCTTCCCGTGACAAAAGACAACATGAAGCAGATGCACAAAAGCGCAACAGGGGGATGTACACAGCATGGCAATATCCTCAAATAATCATACAACAAAGGCGTACATGACATTTAGGTTATATGCATGACAGTGTTTAAAAGGCACGCCGCGCGTTCACTTCATGCCCCTATTTTAGGGACCTAAACGGGAGGAACAAAAAGGCTTTTAGTGATAATTCCCAAGGTGGTCATATCTCTCTTGATGGTTTCTAGAGGTATCATCCCCTTCGAAAAAACATATTGCGGCAGTAGGGACTACCAGCAACAATATGTTATCAAAGAAAAACACTTTAGATGAGGGTTCACTGTTATCAAGCAAGTCGGAGACCCAGCATGACCACAGATTCACCTCCACTCCTTATGTTCCCATGGACCCGGGTATAGGGCCCCTTTTCAACTCACCGTGTGTATAAATAGTGTTGGTGTTTGTGTGCATCAAATGAATAAATATCTATCCCATGCATACATTAGAACACCCTTACAACATCGAAGAAGTTTATACAAGAACATAAAGGAAAAGGGAAACCGATGAAAGGGAAAACATAACTTTTGCACAAAAGATTAATAGGCCTAACTCTCTAAAAACAGTCCCCAATGGAGTCGCCATATGTCGCAACCTACCCTTCGGCAGGAAGGCGACGCGGGGTTCACATGTGCGTCTTCCAAGGGAGGAAGGCGCGCGGAGTCGCCACCAACGTTTATTTGAGGAAAACGTCGGAAAAACCGGAAAGGTGTAGTCTACGAACTTTAATTGCGAAAGGTTCGAGAGTTGATTTTACACAAGGGGAAGGTATTAGCACTCCACGCGTCCGTCACAAGGGACGACAACCTTCAATCAAGTGTGCAAATATGACTTCAAAACTACGTATTTTCCCATTTTTCTGTTTTTATGTATTTTATGGGCCTTTTTGTATTTTTTATCTTTTTGTGGTCAACAAGGGTGTTTCCCTCACTCCTACGTATTCCTCAATTGCGATGAGGAAATCAGACCTACATAGTTCTTTCAGAACTAAATGTTGGTTAATTTGTTTTGATCTTTTCCGCAAGATCGATTTAAACCGAACAAAAGTCGTTTAAGGCATTGGACCATTAAACAATCTTTTGATTTTTTTTTAAAGGAGAGAAACGTTAAGGCGTTGGACCATTAACGATCTCTTGGGGTGGTCGACATAAGCCAGGCTTTTGCTCCTACGTATCCTCAATTGCGATGAGGAACTCAGACCTACGTAGTTCTTGCTTTTGTGGTAAAGTTATGGGTTGATTTTATACTTTTGAACGGTCCATGTTAACCGATAAAAGCAAAGATGATCGTTTAATGCGTTGGACCTTAAAACGGTTTTAAGTGACTTTTGCAGACAAAGCTTGATTTGTGAGTTGATTTTAGCCTTAGTTTAACTTTGGTTATTAGTCAATTCATTCAAGGAAACTTGCAAAGAAAAACGTCCGATTTGATTTTTTTGATTATTTTATTCAAAGATATTTTTATTATTTTTTCAAGATATTTTGATTATTTTTTTATTATTTTTCCTTTTTTTATTTAACCGAGGTTACAACGTGAACGGTCGATTGGATTTTATTTTAACCGTGATTAAACGAGATTACAACACAAATGATCGATTGAAATTCATTTTATCATTTATTAGGTGAGATAATGGCTTAAATAAATGGTAAAAAACTCATTAAAAGCGGAAGAAATGAATTGGAAGTCTCGGATTCGAACACTTACCGGTTGAAGACCGAAGAACGAACGAAGAAAGGATGAAGAACGACGGAAAATCTTCACAGATTTGCTCACAGAAATGTCTCGGAAGCGTTACTGCAGCACCTCGGCTTAGATTTTCTTCACGGAAACACGTTTTTTCACCCAAAACAGCTGAAATGCATAGCCTAGGGGTCATGAACACTTTTGAAACAGCCCCCCTCCCCTATTTATAGGGAATAAGGGAGATGCTTGCCGCCCAGAGGCTTCTTGAGGAAGATTTCTGAGCGCACCCCAATTACTAAGTTTACCCCCCATTTTCGGACTTTACGGAAAAGTTATGGAAGCCTTACGGGAGCATTTCAGACTTGTTTTCCTTTTTTTTCTCTTCCCTTTCACCAATATTAAGTGAAATATGCTAGCCCAATGTTATCAGAAATTTTATGGAAGCATTACGGAAGCCCGGATGCCCCGGATGCCATTTTTTAACAAAATGGAGGTGGTTGCCGCCCTGAGGCTTCTTGAGGAGGATTCCTGAACGCACCTCATAATTGATAAGTTCACCCTCCTTCTAGAATGTCTGGATGAAGTTTCCTGAGTGCACCCCTGTGTTTGATAAGTTCAACCCCACTTTTGTGTTTTTGGCTATTTTCTTTCCAAAATGTCCCGAAACTTTACAGATTCCACCAAGATGAGTGTTAAGCCTTCCAAAGTGATCAACAATGGTCCCCGGATGAAATTAGAGTGTAACAGTTTATTTACACACACCACACTTTCCTAAATGCACTCCCATTTTCATGTTTTTGGCCGGTTTCTTCCCGAAACATCTCGGAACTTTACGGATTCCACCGCGATGGGTATTAAACATTTTGAGGTGGTCAAAGGAAGGTCGCATGCCGATAAATAATGGTCCCCGAACGAAATTAGGGTATGAAAATGAGGTTTCACTGTCATCAAGCAAGTCAGAGACTTAGCATGATCACAGATTCACGTCCACTTCCTATGTTCCCACGGACCCAGGTATAGGGCCCCTTTTTTTTTCAACTCACCGTGTGTGCAAAAAGTGTTGGTGTTTGTGTGCATCAAATGAATAAATATCTACCTCATGCATACATTAAAAACACACTAAAAGCATCCGAGAGTTATATACAAGAACATAAGAGAAATAAAAAGAAACTCGCAAAAGGAAAAGTCATGATAAAAACATTGCACACTGACTGAACGACCTAACTCTCTAACAGTCCCCAACAGAGTCACCAATTGTCGCAACCTACCCTTCGGTGGGAGGGCGACACGAGGCTCACGAGTGCATCTTCCAAGGGAGGAGAACGTGCGGAGTCGCCACCAACATTTATTTGAGGGAAACGTTAGAAAAACCAAAAATGGGTCTACGAACATTAAGAATAAAAGGTTCAGGAGTTGTTTTTATGCACGGGGAAGGTATTAGCACCCCACGCATTTGTCACAAGGGACGGCAACCTTTAATCAAATGTGCAAAATCATGACTTTTATTTTATTTTATTTTCCCCTTGTTATGTTTTTTATCTTTTGAGGTCGACAAAAGCGGGGCTTTTGCTCCTACGTATCCTCAATTGCGATAAGGAACTCAGACCTACGTAGTTCTTTAGAAAGCAAGAAAGTTATGCGGGGTGTTGATTTTAGAATTTTAAATGGTTCGTTTTCACCTATAAAAGTAAAAAGGGATCGTTAAGGTGTTGGACCTTCAAACGGTTTCGAATGACCTTTTTGCGGGCAAATGCTTGATTTGTAAGTTGATTTTAGCCTTAGTTTCACTTGGTTATTTCTCAACTCATTAAAGAGGACTTTCAAAGTAAAATGTCCGATTGACACTTATTTTATTATTATTTTTTATTTAACCGAGGTTACAGCATGAACGATCGGTTGAATTTTATTTTAAAGGCGATTAAATGAGATTACAACACAAACAATCGGTTGAAATTCATTTAAACATTAATTAAGTGAGGTTATGACTTAAACGATCGGTTGAAACTCGCTTAAAACGAAGAAAAAGAATACCGAAAGTAGAAGAATGAAGATGAAAACATACAAAGCAAGAATGGACCCCTAAGGATGCATAGAATGAATTCAAAGCTTTAAAATAAAAAACTATCCGGTTGAAGATCGATGAACGAAGAAGAACGAACGAAGAACGTCCACGGAATTGATCACGGAAACGTCACAGAAGCATTACGGAAGCGCCTCGACTTGGATTTTTTCCTTCTTTCTTCTTTTCCTCACTAATTTTAAGTGAAAATTGACTATCCAAAGTGTTGAACCCCTTCCCTTCAGCCCCAAACGCCATTTTATAGCAAAAATGAGGGAGGTGGTTTCCGCTCAGCTCGCCCAGGTGAGCTAGGTAGCTTCCACCTGAAGCAACCTCCGTCCAGAATATTCCAGATGGGCCTAGGACTAGGTACACCCCCCTAAATTGATCAGTTCACCCCCCACAATTTTGTGTTTTTGGCTGATTTCCTTCTGAAACATCATGAAACTTTACGAATTATGTGGCGATGAGTCTTAAGCATCTCAATTTGGTCAACAAAGGTCCGCACGTTGGCAAACAATTGTCTTCTAACGAAATTAGGGTATGACAGCGTGTTATTAAGGTTTTGTCCCTAAATCGAAACTACAAAAGGATCTAAGTCAAGATTTGAAATGACACATGGCCATGTTTCAACATCCCAAACACTAGTTTATCCTTTGTTACCCCTTCTGAGCTAAAGCATATTTGTTTTCTAAAAACAAACAAAAAAACAGCAAAAGCAAAATAGAAACCCTGAGTAGGAACCACCACTAAACCAGCGGGAAGAGTGATGTGTCATCATTTTCTTCTATTTTCTAAACCCTTTTTGCACCATTTTAATTATTGATTGGTCTTAATTGTCAATTAATTAGGCAGTTTTATTATTTGGGCTCATTTAGCTAATTTGATGTTTTTAATCTAATTTCAGGAATTAATGAAACATTGGGCTTAATCCGGATTTTGGTTGTGGACTTGAAGAGGGCAAATAAAGCAGCGCTTACCTTAGTTAATTTCTAATTAGGAAATTTCGCAATTTTATTTTATGTTGTTCAGTGTTTATTTCGTTTTGGGCCAGAGTATTGTAATAGGGCCCAGTGACTTTGAGTGACTCTTTTTAAATAGCTGCCTTGGGATTCGTGCAGGGCATTCTATTCTGCTATGCTATTTTCATTATTCAGAGCTTTGGTTTTAGGTTTTCACGTTTTTCTGTTCCCTTGTTACAGTTTTCGTTCTTAATGCAAATTTCCGTTTTCTGCTTCTAATTACGAGTTCATTCTTGCTTCTTCTTCTACTTTCATTTACGTTTCTGTTCATTTACGTTCTTGTTCATTTACGTTTCTGCTTCATGCTTCATTTGCGTTTTCTGTTTGAATCCATGGAAGGCTAGATTTTCTGGTGTTGTTTCCTTTTGAGGACGAAGCCCAACTCTCTTTGAGGTTTCGTTTGTAATGTGGTTTCCTGACAGTTTTCCCTTCACCAGTTATCCCAATTTCGTGAATATTAATCAGTGCACGCTTTGTGTTCGATTAATTGCCTCTGAGCCTAACTTGCGTTCATGCTTAATGGACGAAGGGCTAACTGGTGTATGTGGTGCCTAATCACGTATTGAAAACCCTAAGTTGATTTTCGCTTAGTAAATTGAAATAAGGTTGGATTAAGTGGTTGACTGTTAGGGACGAATTCTCCATAACCCAGGATAAGAGAGTGGCTTCTGAATCAGAGGAAACAACCCGTTTTTAATATTAGTAGTTTCGTATTCCATTTTATTTGTTCTGCTCTTTAATTACCAAACAACCAAACCCCCCCCCCCCCCACAACGTTACTGTTACTGCAAGTATATTATGAACATTTGGCTTGTCACTGCTCGTTGGGAAACGACCTAGGATCACTTCCTAGTTACTGCATTTTCATGTTTATTTGATTCCGGTACGGCCTCGATCAAATTTGGCGCCGTTGCCGGGGAGCAGTGTCCAAAGGTTCATAATAGCTAGCTAGTGTTGTGTGTTTAATCCTTTCGTGTTTTATGTTTAATTGTTAGTATTGTGTTAGTATGTGTGTTAGTGTTGTTTAGTGTCCTGGTATTTTGTTTAATGTGTGTTCTGTTTCAGTTTTCCCATTAAGCGTTTCCCCTGTTTCAGTCTTGGGTGTTTTGCTGTGAAGATTGTGCTTGAAAACAGAGTAGGAGTAGAAATCAGCTTGCGGAAAAACAGAGTAGTAGTAGAAATCAATTAGAGACGGATTTTAGCGACCACCCATGCTGAATTATTTGGGATTTTTTGTTTTAGTAGCTAGAGTTGTTATTTTTGGCTGAATTTTTTTGTGGTAACTTCTTTTAATCCATATTTTGTGGGAAAAATAGCTAGAGCCTTTAGTTTGGTCAGATTTGAAAGTTCCAAAAAACTAGCAAATTTTGTGTTTGTCAAAACTTCAAACGGCCATAACTTTTGCTCCGGTTATCAGAATCGCAATTATTATATATGCATTTGGGGTAGAAAAAAATTTCCTACGCTGTGGCAGCCGGCTGAGGTCTCCATCGTCCAAAAAAAGCGATTCTGTCAAAAGTTTTTTATTTTTCAAGTTTTATTCACTTATTTTTCTTAACCTACCAATTTTAGCTTTCATAGTTAGACTTTGAATTTTTGTCTGACATTTTTTGTGCTATCTTCTCATCATTTTATAAGGTTGCTCACAAAATTTCAAGTCATTTGGATATCATTTGAGGGTAGTTGTAGTTCAAACCTACACCTTTATTTACATGACAAGGCAACTAGTTGTGTGCATGCTGAATGTAGTGTATGACTAGAGGCAATCCATCTGACTTACAACCCTTTGATCCTGAGATAGATAGGATATTTCATAGATTAGTTAGGCATCATTTTTTACCTTTTGATCATTCTGAGCATTCCATAACTGGTGAATTTGTGCATTCTGTTATTGGTGATTTTGAACATCCTGATCTTGAGCATTATAATTTTGAGCATTCTGATTTTGCACATTCTGAGAACATGGCACAACCTCCACCTCGTGAGAGGACTCTAAGGGAAATGGCTGCACCTGATTTCACCTATGAAAGCTTGTGCATCCAATACCCTGATGAGGATGTCCCATATGTTCTTAAAACTGGACTGATTCATTTGCTTCCAAAGTTTCATGGCCTTGCAGGTGAAGACCCGCACAAACATTTGAAAGAATTTCACATTGTCTGCTCCACCATGAAACCCCCAGATGTCCAAGAGGATCACATATTTCTGAAGGCTTTTCCTCATTCATTAGAGGGAGTGGCAAAGGACTGGCTGTATTACCTTGCTCAAAGGTCCATCACGAGCTGGGATGACCTTAAGAGAGTATTCTTAGAAAAAATTTTCCCTGCTTCCAGGACCACAGCCATCAGGAAGGATATCTCAGGTATTAGACAACTCAATGGAGAGAGCCTGTATGAGTACTGGGAGAGATTTAAGAAACTATGTGCCAGTTGCCCCCACCATCAGATTTCAGAATAGCTTCTTCTCCAATATTTTTATGAAGGACTCAGTAATATGGAGAGAAGTATGATAGATGTTGCCAGTGGTGGAGCCCTTGGAGACATGACTCCTGCTGAAGCCAGAAATTTAATTGAGAAGATGGCTTCCAACTCCCAACAGTTTAGCGCCAGAAATGATGCCATAGTCATTAGAGGAGTGCATGAGGTAGCTACAAATCCATCTGCATCATCTGAAACTAAGAAGCTTGAAGGCAAACTGGATGCATTGGTTAACTTGGTAACCCAGCTGGCCTTGAATCAGAAATCTGTACCTGTTGCAAGGGTTTGTGGTTTGTGCTCCTCTGCTGACCACCATACAGACCTTTGCCCTTCCATGCAGCAACCTGGAGCAATTGAGCAGCCTGAAGCTTATGCTGCAAATATTTACAATAGACCTCCTCAACCTCAACAGCAAAATCAACCACAGCAGAGCAATTATGACCTTTCCAGCAACAGATACAACCCTGGATGGAGGAATCACCCTAACCTCAGATGGTCCAGCCCTCAACAACAACAACAGCAGCCTGCTCCTTCCTTCCAAAATGCTGTTGGCCCAAGCAGACCATACATTCCTCCACCAATCCAACAACAGCAACAACCCCAGAAACAGCCAACAGTTGAGGCCCCTCCACAACCTTCCCTCGAAGAACTTGTGAGGCAAATGACTATGCAGAACATGCAGTTTCAGCAAGAGACCAGAGCCTCGATTTAGAGCTTAACCAATCAGATGGGACAATTAGCTACCCAATTGAATCAACAACAGTCCCAGAATTCTGACAAGCTACCTTCTCAAGCTGTCCAAAATCCCAAAAATGTCAGTGCCATTTCATTGAGGTCGGGAAAGCAGTGTCAAGGACCTCAACCCGTAGCACCTTCCTCATCTGCAAATGAACCTGCCAAACTTCACTCTATTCCAGAAAAAGGTGATGACAAAAATCTACCTAACAATTTCTGTGCAGGTGAATCTTCTTCCACAGGTAATTCTGATTTGCAGAAGCAGCACATTCCCCCTCTTCCATTCCCTCCAAGAGCAGTTTCCAACAAAAAAATGGAAGAGGCAGAGAAAGAGATCTTGGAAACGTTTAGAAAAGTAGAGGTAAACATACCTCTGTTGGATGCAATAAAGCAAATTCCAAGATATGCCAAATTCTTGAAGGAGCTGTGCACTAATAAGCGGAAGCTTAAAGGAAGTGAACGAATTAGCATGGGCAGAAATGTCTCCGCATTGATTGGTAAATCTGTTCCTCAAATTCCTGAAAAATGCAAAGATCCAGGTACATTCAACATACCTTGTATTATAGGGAATAGTAAGTTTGACAATGCCATGCTAGATTTAGGAGCCTCTGTTAGTGTTATGCCTCTTTCGATTTTTAATTCTCTATCTCTAGGTCCCTTGCAGTCAACTGATGTGGTAATTCATTTAGCTAATAGAAGTGTTGCCTATCCTGTTGGTTTCATAGAAGATGTCTTAGTTAGAGTTGGTGAACTGATTTTCCCTGTTGATTTTTATATCTTGAATATGGAAGATGGATTTTCTCAAGGATCAGTTCCCATCATTCTAGGCAGACCCTTTATGAAAACTGCTAGAACTAAGATAGATGTTTATGCAGGCACACTGTCCATGGAGTTTGGTGATATAACTGTTCATTTTAATATTCTGGATGCTATGAAATACCCATCTGAAGATCTTCCTGTATTTCGTGCTGAAATAATTGACCATGTTGTTGATGAATACATGGCTGATCTTTATTCTAATCTGCATGCCTCTCACTCTTCATGCATTGAGTCTGAAATTGTACTTGATCATATGTCTGAATTTAATGCTGAGAGTGAATCTGAGAGTGATATTGATTGCATGCCTGGTGGTGGTGTTTTACCTCTTGAGATTGATTTTATAGAGTCAGATAGGACTAACCATGTTTCAGGAAGTACACATACCTCTGACTTTCTTTATGAGGTAAAGGCTGAGAAACCATCTCCTTCTACCACTGTCCAGCCGACCACACCAGAATTGAAGCCTCTACCATCAAATTTAAAATACGCTTACTTGGATGATAGCAAGAGTTTTCCAGTGATTATATCTGCCACCCTTGCTGATGAGCAAGAGGAGAAGTTGTTGTCAGTTCTGAAGAAGCATAAGAAGGCTATAGGCTGGACCCTGGCGGACATTCCTGGTATTAGCCCATCCACATGTATGCATCGAATAAATTTAGAGGATGGAGCTAAACCAGTAAGACAGCCACAGAGAAGACTCAACCCGGTGATTCTTGATGTAGTGAAGAAGGAGATAACCAAGCTTTTGCAAGCTGGAATCATTTATCCTATCTCCGATAGCCAATGGGTGAGTCCCGGCCAGGTAGTCCCGAAAAAGACTGGCCTCACAGTGATCAGAAATGAGAAGGAGGAGCTGATTCCTACTCGGGTGCAGAACAGTTGGAGAGTCTGCATTGACTATAGGAGGCTGAACCAGGTTACCAAAAAGGACCATTTTCCCCTGCCATTCATTGATCAGATGCTTGAATGCCTGGCAGGTAAATCCCACTACTGTTTCCTTGATGGTTTTTCTGGTTATATGCAAATTACTATAGCTCCCGAGGATCAGGAAAAGACCCCATTCACCTGCCCCTTCGGCACTTTTGCTTATAGGAGGATGCCTTTCGGCCTGTGCAATGCCCCTAGTACCTTCCAGCGGTGCATGATTAGTATTTTCAGTGATTTTTTAGAAAATTGCATAGAGGTGTTTATGGATGATTTCACTGTATATGGATCCTCTTTTGATGGTTGTTTGAATAGTTTGGAAAAAGTTTTGAATAGATGCATTGAAACTAACCTTGTTCTAAATTTTGAAAAATGTCATTTTATGGTTGAGCAAGGTATAGTTTTAGGCCACATTATTTCCAATAAGGGTATTGAAGTAGATCCTGCAAAAATTTCTGTTATTTCACAATTGCCTTACCCCTCTTGTGTGCGAGAGGTGCGATCTTTTCTTGGTCATGCAGGATTCTACAGGCGCTTTATAAGGGATTTTAGCAAAGTAGCCCTTCCACTGTCCAACTTGTTGCAAAAGGAGGTGGAGTTTGACTTTAATGACAGATGCAAAGAGGCTTTTGATTGCCTCAAAAGAGCGTTGACTACTGTAGATGCAATTGGCTTTGATGTTTTGATGATGATCATGATGATGTGTTGCAATTGATGCAAATGGGCTTTTCAAGATTAAAATTCAAGACAATACTTCAAGATTACAAGTCACAACATCAAGATGATCACTAGAATATTAGGAAGGGAATTCCTAATTGAATTAGCAAAGGTTTGGCCAAGTGATTTAAAATAAAAAGTGTTTCTCAAAGGTTTTACTCTCTGGTAATCGATTACCAGAGGATGTAATCGATTACCAGTGGCCAAATACGTTTCATAACAGCTATAAAAATTTGAATTCGAAATTTTAGACTGTGTAATCGATTACACAATTTTGGTAATCGATTACCAGCAGTTAGTAAACATTTTAATTCAAATTTTAAAAGCTGTAATCGATTACACAATTACTGTAATCGATTACCAGACAGGAATTTCAGAAAAATAATTTCAAGAGTCACAACTTTTCAAAGGCTTTACTCATGACCACCAATGGTCTATATATATGTGACTTAAACACGAAATTGAAAAGAGATTTTTCAGAACAACAAAGTGTTTATCCTCTCAAAGAGCAATTTCATTTTTATCCTCTTAAGAATTCCTTGGCCAATTCAATTGCAATTCATTAAGGAATTAATTGAGTGTTCAATCTGTAAAATCCATCTCTTTCTAGAGAGATTTGTTCCTCTTTTTATTCTCATTCTCTAAGGGATTAAGAGACTGTGAGTCTCTTGTTGTAAAGGATCTCTAAACACAAAGGAAGGATTGTCCTTGTGTGTTTAGAACTTGTAAAAGGAATTTACAAGATAGTGGAACTCTCAAGCGGGTTGCTTGGGGACTGGACGTAGGCACAAGGGTGTGGCCGAACCAGTATAAAACTGAGTTTGCATTTTCTCTTCCCTTAATCTCCTTTATTTATAATTGCTTTATATTCATATTCAAGTTGCTTCATTTGAATTAATATTTAAGAAGATTGTCATTAAGGGAATTCATAACTTGAGTAAAAAGTAAAATAGATTTTTAATTAGGGGAAACAGTTTGGAATATCTGATGCAATCCTACTCCGCAAGGGCATTGGATAGAAAAACTCCAAGTAGATTGGGCCAGAGATGCAAGAGAAGGCCCTAGGGTTCTTATGAGCCTTAGGGTAGATTTCGGGCCCATGGGCTAAGTACAAGCCCGCTTATCTTTGTAAATATTAGATTAAGGTTTCATTATTTTTGGGCCTTGTATTTAGGGCTCCATAATGTAGGTAGGGTACCCTAGAAATATAGGATTTTTCAGCCCTTGTATTTTAGGGCACCTAGACTAGTTTTTGTATTAGGGGTAGTTTTGTAATTTCACATGCACTAAGTGGATATTTGATGTGTGTGGTTGGAAATAAATTTAATTGAATTGGTAGAAGCCCAATCCAATTAAATTTTAGAGGGGGAGGTGAGCATTTGCTTACTACACCCCATTGCCACATCATATAGTCACACTTTGTGCATGTCCTTCATGCTTTTCATGCCTCATGACACCTAAGCACACTTAGTGGAGAATCTTGGAATTGATCTTGGATTAGTGGGCTGAACCATAACTAAAATTCACTAATCATAATTAGTGAAATTTTGGCTCCAAAGTTTGGCTCCACAAATTCAATTTCAAATTCAAGTGAAATTTGAATTTCCCTCCAATTTTGTGTGACACTTAGGCTATAAATAGAGGTCATGTGTGTGCATTTTTTTCAACTTTGAACATTTGAATATTAAACTTCAGATTTCAAAGCTCATTTAGAGCACAAAATTTCGTGCTCTTCTCTCCCTCTTCCTTCATTCTTCTCCTTCTTCCTCCAAGCTCTTATCCATGGCCTCCTATGGTGGTGAGCTTCTTCTAGACTCATCTTCTCCTTGAAGTGGCGTCTCCTCTCTCTCTTCCTTCCCCATTCCGCTGCCATTTATCTTCCAAGAAGCAAAGGAATCCATTGATGAAGAAGATCCTAGGCCTACAAGCTCCCATGGAGCTTGCATCATGTGGTATCAAGAGCATCTTCATCTAGGTGATGTTCTTTTGCTTCCTCTATCTTTTTGTTCGGTGAATTCTCTTTAATTCCTTGTTTAGAAGCTTCAAGAAAAAGATGGCCTCAGCAAATTCCTTATTTCCAGAAGGAAATTCTATCAACAGACCTCCAATCTTTAATGGAGAGGGTTACCACTACTAGAAAACCCGAATGCAAATTTTTATCGAGGCAATAAATCTAAATATCTGGGAAGCCATAGAAATAGGGCCTTATATACCCACCACAGTAGAAAGAGTTTCAATAGATGGTAGTTCATCAAGTGAAAGCATAACCATAGAAAAACCTAGAGATAGATGGTCTGAAGAGGATAGAAAACGAGTACAATACAACCTAAAAGCCAAAAACATAATAACATCTGCCCTAGGAATGGATGAATATTTTAGAGTTTTAAATTGTAAGAGTGCTAAGGAAATGTGGGACACTCTTCGATTAACACATGAAGGAACTACAGATGTTAAAAGATCTAGGATAAATGCACTAACTCATGAGTATGAATTATTTAGAATGAATGCAAATGAAAATATTCAGAGTATGCAAAAGAGATTTACACATATAGTAAATCATCTAGCAGCTTTAGGCAAAGAATTTCAAAATGAAGATCTTATAAACAAGGTGCTAAGATGTTTAAGTAGAGAATGGCAACCCAAAGTAACAGCTATTTCTGAATCAAGAGATTTGTCTAACATGTCTCTTGCCACTTTATTTGGTAAGTTGCAGGAACACGAGATGGAATTATTGAGATTGCACCAAAATGAAGAAAATGACAAGAAAAAGAAAGGAATTGCTCTTAAAGCATCATCCTCAATTCAAGAAGAAAGTGATCAGGATAATGATGCAGATGATGATGATGATCTAAGTCTCTTTGTAAAAAGATTCAACAAATTTCTTAAAGTAAGAGGAAATCAGAGGCGACCAAATTTTAAATCAAAGAGAAGGACAGAAAATTCATCCTCTACTCTAAAATGCTTTGAATGCAATCAACCTGGACATCTGAGGGTTGATTGTCCCATCTTCAAGAAAAAGATGGAAAAATCTGAAAAGAAAAATCATAGTGAGAAGAAACTAAAGAAAGCATACATCACATGGGATGAAAATGATCTTGAATCCTCTGATGATTCTGAAAATGAAGAGATAAATCTTTGCCTTATGGCAAAAAGTTACGAAAGTGATGAAGAGGTAACATCTTCAAACAACTTATCTATTTCCTTTGATGAATTGCAAGATGCATTTGCTGATTTGCATAAAGAATCAATTAAACTTGCAAAATTAGTTTCATCATCAAAGAAAACAATTTCAAATTTAGAAAATGAAATTTCAAAATTAAACAAAGAATTAGATCTTCTTAGAAATGAAGTTTCAATCTCTAAAACAAATGAAAAAGTTAATATCTCCACTATTAATGACAAGAAAATAACAGATTCTTGTAGTTGTTGTGATAAATATGTAAAAGAAATTAAAGAGTTAAAAAATTCTCTTGCAAAATTTTCATATAGTAGAAATAATTTGGATGTTATATTAAGTAAACAAAGATATGTGTCTAATAAAAATGGACTAGGGTATAAATCTGAAAAACTACAAAAGGTTCATAAAAACTTTTTCACTTCCACACAAAAATGTAATTCTAATTCTATCACATGTTTTTACTGTGGAAGAAGAGGACATGGCATATCAACTTGCTACTTCAAGAAAAATTACAGTAACATTAAAATGATATGGGTCCCAAAAGGATCCTTAGTTTATACTAACATGCAAGGACCCAATAAAATTTGGGTACCTAAGTCAAAAACTTGATTATGCAGGTATCTTTGAGAAAGAAGTGGTACATAGATAGCGGATGCTCAAAACATATGACTGGAGATGCATCAAATTTTACACACATATCTCCAAAGAAAAGCGGGCATGTAACATATGGTGACAACAACAAAGGTAGAATTCTTGGAGTGGGTAAAATAGGTACAAATTCTTCAAACTCCATTGAAAATGTTCTACTTGTTGAAGGCCTTAAGCACAGCCTGCTTAGCGTTAGTCAACTATGTGACAAAGGCTATCTAGTATCATTTGATTCTCAGAAATGTCTTATAGAACATACGCATGACATTAATATAAAGCATGTAGGACATAGAGTCAATAATGTTTACATGATAGACTTAAGCATAAAACAAGAAAACAATCATTGCTTTCTTAGTAAAGATGATGATCCATGGTTATGGCATAAAAGAATTGCTCACATAAACATGGATCACTTAAATAAATTAATTTCAAAAGATTTAGTAGTTGGTTTGCCTAAATTGAAATTTGAAAAAGATAAACTATGCGATGCATGTCAAAAGGGCAAACAAACAAGAGTCTCATTCAAATCTAAAAATGTTGTTTCAACCACTCGACCATTACAGTTATTGCATATGGATCTATTTGGTCCATCTAGAACCATGAGTTTTGGAGGAAATTACTATGCTTTAGTTATAGTTGATGATTTCTCTAGATATACTTGGACATTATTTATTACACATAAAAGTGATTCATTCCAAGTATTTAGGAAACTTGCTAAAGTCATACAAAACAAGAAAAATCTCAAGATTGCATCCATTAGAAGTGATCATGGGGGTGAATTTGAAAATAAAGATTTTGAATTATTTTGTGATGAACATGGTATTGAACATAATTTTTCTGCACCAAGAACCCCTCAACAAAATGGAGTTGTTGAGAGGAAAAATAGGTCATTGGAAGAAATTGCAAGAACTTTATTAAATGATACTTCTCTTCCAAAGTATTTTTGGGCTGAAGCTGTCAATACTGCATGTTACATCATGAATAGAGCCTTGATAAGACCTATTTTAAAGAAAACCCCATATGAGTTATTTAACGGTAGAAAACCTAATATTTCTCATCTACATGTTTTTGGTTGCAAGTGCTTTGTACTTAATAATGGTAAAGATAATCTAGGAAAATTCGATGCAAAATCTGATGAAGGCATTTTTCTTGGATATTCTTTACAAAGCAAAGCATATAGAATATATAATAAGAGAACTATGAATATAGAGGAATCCATTCATGTTACCTTTGATGAATCTAATGCTATATTGTCAACAAAGAATATGCTAGATGACATTGCAGATTCTTTAGAACATATGAACATTCATGAACAAGATTCCAAAGGAAATGACAAAGGAAACAATGAAGATCCTCCAGAAGAAGGCAAATCCAATGATGCACTTCCAAGAGAATGGAAAACTTCAAGAGATCATCCCCTCGACAACATTATTGGTGATATCTCAAAAGGGGTAACAACTAGACATTCTCTTAAAGATTTATGCAATAATATGGCTTTTGTATCTATGATTGAACCTAAAAATATAAAAGAAGCCATAGTAGATGATAATTGGATCATTGCCATGCAAGAAGAACTAAACCAATTTGAAAGAAACAATGTATGGAAATTAGTAGAAAAACCTGAAAATTATCCTGTCATTGGAACAAAATGGGTTTTAGAAATAAATTAGATGAACATGGTATAATTATTAGAAATAAAGCCAGGTTAGTAGCAAAAGGGTATAATCAAGAAGAGGGGATAGACTATGAAGAAACATATGCTCCTGTTGCAAGATTAGAAGCCATTAGAATGCTTTTGGCATATGCATCCATAATGAACTTTAAACTTTATCAAATGGATGTTAAGAGTGCCTTTCTAAATGGCTTAATTCAAGAAGAGGTATATGTTGAACAACCCCCTGGTTTTGAAATTTCTGATAAACCAAACCATGTTTATAAATTACAAAAGGCTCTTTATGGTTTGAAACAAGCCCCTAGGGCATGGTATGAACGATTAAGTAATTTTCTTCTTGAAAAAGAATTCTCCAGAGGTAAAGTGGATACCACATTATTCATAAAGAGAAAGCATAACGATATTTTGTTGGTTCAAATATATGTTGATGATATAATTTTTGGATCCACTAATGATTCATTGTGCAAGGAGTTTTCCCTTGATATGCAAAGTGAATTTGAAATGTCAATGATGGGAGAACTAAAGTACTTTCTGGGATTACAAATCAAGCAAACTCAAGAAGGTATATTCATCAATCAATCCAAATACTGCAAGGAATTGATCAAAAGATTTGGGATGGATAGTGCAAAACACATGTCTACACCGATGAGCACTAATTGTTACTTAGATAAAGATGAATTTGGTCAGTCTATAGACAAAACAATATCGAGGTATGATCGGATCTCTTCTTTATTTATCTGCTAGTAGACCTGATATTATGTTTAGTGTATGCATGTGTGCTAGGTTTCAATCCAACCCCAAACAATCACATCTAAGTGCAGTAAAGAGAATCATGAGATATCTATTAGGAACAATCAATTTAGGATTATGGTATCCTAAGAATTCAACATGTAACTTAATAGGATATTCTGATTCTGATTTTGCCGGATCTAAAACTGATAGAAAAAGTACAAGTGGAACTTGTCAATTTATTGGATCGGCTCTTGTCTCATGGCATAGTAAGAAACAAAACAGTGTTGCTTTATCTACTGCTGAAGCGGAGTATATCTCTGCCGGTAGTTGTTGTGCACAAATCTTATGGATGAAGCAACAATTATCTGACTATGGCATCATTCTTGATCGTATACCTATTAAGTGTGATAATACTAGTGCCATAAATCTATCCAAAAACCCAGTTCAACATTCAAGAACTAAACATATAGAGATTAGACACCACTTTCTTAGAGATCATGTCTTAAAGGGAGATTGTGTATTAGAATTTGTTGATACTAAGAATCAACTTGCTGATATTTTCACTAAACCTCTCCCCAAGGAAGTGTTTTTCTCTATTAGAAGAGAATTAGGTCTCTTAGATGTAAGAGATTTAGAAAAATAGGAATTGATTGGTTGATTGATTGGTTGATTTACTTTTTACCTTTTGATTGTAGATTATTTTGTTTGATCTTGTTTGAATTCTTGTTTTTATGATAGAATTTATGATTTCTTGTGTATATAGTAATTGAATGATTGAATTTAGTGTATTAGTAGTGAAAATTAGTCATATAGAATGTATTTGAGCATAAATATAGATATTCTCTTAGAAACTAGCCTAGGATAGGCTCTGGTAATCGATTACCATCCAGTGTAATCGATTACACATGAACAGGCAGCCTGTAATCGATTACAACATCCTGTAATCGATTACCAGAAGGCTTATTGGGCCTGTAATCGATTACCAATACCTGTAATCGATTACAATGCGTCATCTTCTATAAATACTCACGAAATCAGAGGTGCTGCGCAGCCAAAGCTTCCTCCACGTTTTCCTCCATACCTAGAACTTCAAACCTTCGATTCTCACTCAATTCTTCACCAAATCACATCCCGTAAAGCCCAATCTTCCTCTTTTTCACTCCTCTTTCACTTCCACCGATCAAAATCCAGAAAAACTTCATCAAATGGCAGAGCCATCAAAGAAGAGAAAGGGATCATCCTCCACCGCTACCGCTGCTGCCTATCGCCGTCACGGCCCATCCGGAGCACCCACAGCACCTATTCCTCCTTCTTTGTCATCTCCAAGATCATCAACATTGTTTTCATCCGATGATCAACGTCTACGGTACCTTTCTCAGTTTTCTTCTAGAATAATCTTAGACCCTAAATACCTAGACGTAGAGTTCTTTAATGATGAAACGTTTGATTGCTATCAAGTGTTTCAAAATTCTGGTCTTGTTGATTTCATGTCATTTAAATTGCCATATTATCCTGAACTTGTAAAGGTCTTCTACTGCAATTTAAAAATTCAGGATGGTATTATTATGTCTGAGGTGCATGGTACTTCTATGGTCATTGATCAGTCACTTTTCTTTTCTTTGACTCATTTACCCAGTCAAGGTGCACCTTTTGAGGGCACCATTGTTGATGACTGGAAATTCGATTATTCGAGTCATGATGCTCGTCGCATGGTCTGCAATGATCAAGCTGAAATGACCGGTAGATTGTTGGCCGGGTCATTAACTTTTGATAATCGCATCATGCATTATATCATTGTTAGAATTTTGCTTCCTCGGTCTTCAAATTTAGCACAAGCCTTTGAGGAGGATTTGATTCTTATGTGGGCTTTTCTAACCGGTCGTCAGATCGACTGGGCCCATTTGGTTCGGTACCGAATGCATAAGGCATTACGGGCCAATGCACCTCTTCCTTATCCACATTTGATTACTCTGTTTTTGCGTCATTTTCAAATTTCGCTTGATGATGAACCCTTTGTTCAAGTCAAGCGTTCCTTTGCAATTGGTGCTGGTGCAGTGACCTCCTTTGGGTATCGTAAAGATCGGAATGGACAATGGCTGAAGAAGGATGCACTCCCTCCTCAAGATGAACGTACTCCTTCACCTCCTCCTCAACGTGAGGATTCCGCACTCATGAATGAAGTCCTCTCCGAATTACGAGGTCTTCGTTCGTATGTTGGTGACCGCTTCGACTCGTTAGATTCATGCTTTGCCGGTATGGACATTCGTCTTACACAGCTTGAAGAGGATGTCGGATACATTCGTCAGAGTTTCGATCTTCCACCACCACCTCCGTCTTCTTAGATTTTAGGTTCTGATTATTTATCTTTTATAAGCCGTGTATTTTGGCTTTTAGTTTCTTAGAATCTACATTATTATGCTAAGTACTTTGCTTATTTATCTTGTGTTTTTAAATTTCAGTCTTGGATGTTTTGTGGTTGTTGACATTTTATGTTATTTGAATTCTGGTTTGATTATTTCTTGTTTATGAGTTTGGCTTATTGTATTTAATACTCTGATACTTATATCTTGCTACTCCATTGTTATAACTGTGTTGATTTCCGAGTTCTTTGGCTTTTTGATGTTGCCAAAGGGGGAGAAAAGGTTGTAGCAAAAGCTTAAGAAAAAGCTTAAGAAAAAGCTTAACAAATTTAGAAATCAAGTGATCATGTATTCCGAAATATAGGGGGAGTAAACGGATGCATATTTTATCTATATACAATTGTTTGTTGCTTGCTTGAATCTTGATTTCAGATATTGTATTGTCATCATCAAAAAGGGGGAGATTGTAGATGCAATTGGCTTTGATGTTTTGATGATGATCATGATGATGTGTTGCAATTGATGCAAATGGGCTTTTCAAGATTAAAATTCAAGACAATACTTCAAGATTACAAGTCACAACATCAAGATGATCACTAGAATATTAGGAAGGGAATTCCTAATTGAATTAGCAAAGGTTTGGCCAAGTGATTTAAAATAAAAAGTGTTTCTCAAAGGTTTTACTCTCTGGTAATTGATTACCAGAGGATGTAATCGATTACCAGTGGCCAAATACGTTTCATAACAGCTATAAAAATTTGAATTCGAAATTTTAGACTGTGTAATCGATTACACAATTTTGGTAATCGATTACCAGCAGTTAGTAAACGTTTTAATTCAAATTTTAAAAGCTGTAATCGATTACACAATTACTGTAATCGATTACCAGACAGGAATTTCAGAAAAATAATTTCAAGAGTCACAACTTTTCAAAGGCTTTACTCATGACCACCAATGGTCTATATATATGTGACTTAAACACGAAATTGAAAAGAGATTTTTCAGAACAACAAAGTGTTTATCCTCTCAAAGAGCAATTTCATTTTTATCCTCTTAAGAATTCCTTGGCCAATTCAATTGCAATTCATTAAGGAATTAATTGAGTGCTCAATCTGTAAAATCCATCTCTTTCTAGAGAGATTTGTTCCTCTTTTTCTTCTCATTCTCTAAGGGATTAAGAGACTGTGAGTCTCTTGTTGTAAAGGATCTCTAAACACAAAGGAAGGATTGTCCTTGTGTGTTTAGAACTTGTAAAAGGAATTTACAAGATAGTGGAACTCTCAAGCGGGTTGCTTGGGGACTGGACGTAGGCACAAGGGTGTGGCCGAACCAGTATAAAACTGAGTTTGCATTTTCTCTTCCCTTAATCTCCTTTATTTATAATTGCTTTATATTCATATTCAAGTTGCTTCATTTGAATTAATATTTAAGAAGATTGTCATTAAGGGAATTCATAACTTGAGTAAAAAGTAAAATAGATTTTTAATTAGGGGAAACAGTTTGGAATATCTTAATTCAACCCCCCCTTCTTAAGATATCTGAGGCCACTTGTCTAACAACTACCACCCCCATCATCCAGGCACCCGATTGGACAACCCCTTTTGAGCTTATGTGTGATGCATCAAATTATGCATTGGGGGCTGTCCTTGCTCAGAAAATTGATAAATTGCCCAGGGTGATATATTATGCTTCTAGGACTTTAGATGCTGCCCAAGCAAATTATACTACTACTGAGAAAGAGCTTCTAGCCATAGTTTTTGCTCTTGAAAATTTTCGATCTTATTTGCTTGGTACTCGCATTATTGTTTATACTGACCATGCAGCTCTAAAGTACTTGTTGAAGAAGGCTTATTCTAAGCCTAGGTTGATCAGATGGATGCTTTGGCTCCAAGAGTTTGACTTGGAGATCCGTGATAGGAGCGGAGCACAAAATCTAGTTGCTGATCATTTGAGTCGGATCGAACGTGTCTCTGATGCAGATTCACCTATTCGGGATGATTTCCCGGATGATCATTTGTATATATTGTATAGTATTTCTGACTCTCTTTCTACTCCCTGGTTTGCTAACATTGTCAATTATTTAGTTGCCTCTGTTTTTCCTCCCTTAGCATCTAAGGCCCAAAAAGATAAGATTAAAAGTGATGCTAAGCATTTTATTTGGGATGACCCCTACTTGTGGAAATTGTGCAGTGATCAGGTCATTAGACGGTGCATTCCAGATCATGAGACTGACTCAGTCCTGCAGTTCTGTCATTCTTCCGCACCGGGAGGTCATCTGGGTGTTCAAAGGACAGCTCGCAAAGTGCTTGATTGTGGTTTTAATTGGCCCACCATCTTTAAAGATGCGTGGAAGATCTGCAGCACTTGTGAGCAGTGTCAGAGAGCAGGAAATACACTTACATGGCGACAACAAATGCCTCAGCAACCTATGCTATTCTGTGAGGTGTTTGATGTCTGGGGTATAGATTTCATGGGTCCTTTTCCTGTCTCTTTTGGTTATGTTTATATTCTCCTTGCAGTTGATTATGTTTCAAAATGGGTGGAAGCCAAGCCCACTAGAACTAATGATGCTAAAGTTGTCGTAGACTTTGTCAGGTCTAATCTGTTTTGTAGGTTTGGAGTACCTAAAGCAATTGTTAGTGATCAAGGAACCCATTTTTGCAACAGGACAATGCATGCCCTGCTTAAAAAGTACGGGGTGGTACACAGGGTATCCACACCATACCACCCCCAGACTAATGGACAGGCAGAAATTTCTAACAGGGAAATCAAGAGAATTCTAGAGAAGATTGTGCAGCCAAGCAGGAAAGATTGGAGTACCAGGCTTGATGATGCTCTCTGGGCACATCGGACTGCCTACAAAGCACCCATAGGAATGTCTCCTTATCGGGTTGTCTTTGGAAAGGCATGTCATCTTCCAGTGGAAATTGAGCACAAAGCATACTGGGCAGTGAAGACTTGCAACTTCTCTATGGATCAAGCTGGCGAGGAAAGGAAGTTGCAACTGAGTGAGTTAGATGAAATCCGCCTAGAAGCCTACGAGAATGCCAAGTTCTACAAAGATTGGCATGAGATGTTGCCTTTCGCCCTGCACGGATATAGAACCTCGGTACGAACTTCTACTGGGGCAACGCCGTATTCTTTGGTTTATGGGATGGAAGCAGTACTCCCATTTGAGGTGGAGGTTCCTTCTCAGAGGATAATAGCGGAATCAGGCCTAGAAGAGTCAGAATGGGCTCAAGCACGCTATGACCAACTTAACCTTATTGAAGGTAAGTGTTTGGCAGCCATGAGCCATGGGCATCTGTATCAATGAAGGATAAAGAATGCATTCGACAAATGGAGGATAGGGTCACGGCCGACCGTTGTCCCTTCCTGGCGCTAGACAAGCAGAGAACGCTGCTGCATGGCAGCCCAGTATCCTTTGAATTCACAGTATTTTATTACTATTATTTGTTTTAAATAAAGTAATCGACGCCTGATTCTAACTTAAGTAGGTTCGAGTAGGCAAACGCTAACCCGTAAGGGGGGGAGGCATGGTTAATGTTTCGCCAAAAAAAAAAAGTACAGGTTAGCTCGCCTGGGCGAGCAACCCCTGTACGAAAATATAAAGGGGTGGAGGGGGAACGTTTTCTTCACCCAAAACTCTTCCCTCCTCACTTCAAAAACCCCCCAAGCTCATGGGAACTATGAGAACAGCAGCCCCCAAGCTTCCATTGTTGAGTTTTTGCTTCCCTTTTCATGCTTTAATTCACTCCCCACAAGTAAGTGCAATTTCCCTTGGTTATTTGGCTCTCCATTGATGTGTTTTGGTGCTTTAGTTGCTCATTTTTTGCAAAATTCGTGAAGCAATTCGCATCTGAATCCATGCTTGTTTTTTTGAGTTGAGGGTTTGTGTGAGAAGGCATTAGGCCTATGTTGTATTCTGAAGCAATGGGGCATGCCACATTGTCCCCATTCTCTTGCAATTTGTGTCCAAACGTGCGCCCCCCAAGTGCTCGGTGAAATGCCCCAATGATATATGAATATGATTTTGCGAAATTGGGATGGTGGGACTGTTTTATATATGTAGAGACAACATAGGAGATTCAAAATAGGTGCCCGAATGCAATTTCAAGCTTAGGAACCCAAACTTTTTAGCTTCAATGCAAGAAGACATACTCATGGCTAGGAATCCAAATTTTGGTTTTAGAATTAGAAAAGCATGAAAATTAGGACTTGCTTGTGAGAGTTTTTGCTCAAATTTGGGCTGCCCCATGTTTGATACTTTGCACCTAAGTAATATGAAAAACACCTTGCAATAGTATGTATATATAGGTAAATAAAAGGGGCATGAAATTCTTTGCAAAGGGTGAATGCATATTGAGGTCGCTTCCTAAATGAATGTATGATAGCACGGAATTCCCTTTTGAATGCAAGTGTGTGCATAATGTAAATAGCTTGCCAATATGAATAAATGTGAGTGAAACAATAAAAATTTGTATGATATATATTTCAAATATATGTAGGTAGTTTGTAATAGCAAATGTTTAGGATATAAATTAGGTGTGAATTTTGACGCAATGCCTTGAGCGTAAGAATGTATGTTCTTTTCAAATGCATATATGTGTGTGACAATTAGAATGTGTTGGATGGCCTCTATGTTGATATAAATGGTAGGATATTCCACACGTACGTGTGTACATAAATAGATTACATGAGTTCGTTCTAAAATCAGAGGGATTAGCATGACATTTTTTGCATTAAGATAAGCATTATCTTGTAAAACTAACTTCCAAATGTTGGCTTTCGCAGGAAATGGCCCCAAGGAAGCTTGCCTCAAAGAGATCCAGGAAGGATAAAGCGACTGAAGGAACCAGTTCCGCTCCCGAATATGACATCCACCATTTTAGGAGCGCTGAGCACCAGCAACGCTTCGAGGCCATCAAGGGATGGTCATTTCTCCGGGAGTGACGCGTCCAGCTCAGGGACGACGAGTATACTGACTTCTAGGAGGAGATAGTTCACCGGCGGTGGGCATCACTGGTTACCCCCATGGCCAAGTTCGACCCAGACATAGTCCTCGAATTTTATGCCAATGCTTGGCCTACAGAGGAGGGCGTGCGAGATATGCGATCCTGGGTGAGGGGTCAGTGGATCCCGTTCGATGCGGATGCTCTCAGCCAGTTCCTGGGATACCCTTTAGTGTTGGAGGAGGGCCAGGAATGCGAGTATAGCCAGAGGAGGAACCGGTCCGACGGGTTTGATGAGGAGGCCATCGCCCAGTTGCTATGTATACCAGGGCAGGATTTTGCCCGGACTGCTGCTAGAAGACGGGTGCGGATCATGCGCACCAACATGACCACCCTGACTCAGATCTGGATGACTTTGCTGCTCAACAACATCCAGCCCAGCGATCATAATTCCGACCTCCCCCTGTCGAAGTGTCAGTTGGTCTACGCCATCCTGACACGGATGAGCATTCACGTGGCTCAGTTAATCGCTGATGCCATCTATCTATTTGTAGGTATGGCGCCTACCAGGCACCCTCTGGACCCGGATAAGTCCAATAGGGCCCTGGGATTTCCCGCTTTGATCACAGGACTCTGCCAGTCGTTCGGAGTCCCTGTCGCACCTAGCAAGGTGATTCGGTCGCCCATCACCCGAGCTTTTATTGAGAAGTGTTGCACGCATAGACAGGCCCAGGGGGATGCTCCGCAGGCCGCAGACGCGCCGCCACCTCATCAGGCTGGCCCAGCTGGATCATTTGATACGGAGCAGTATTTACGGCATTTGGTTCGCCAGCAGGCGGCCAACCACCGGGTGCATGTACAGACCCATGATTGTCTTTACCAGTTGAGCCTCAACCTGCAGAGCCAGGGTTTTACTTCTTTTCCGTGCCCTACTCCGGATCAGTTCAGGGCAGAGGTCGCATGGACCGGAGATTGGCCTGAGGCCCGAGCAGGAGAGGCACCAGCAGAGGCTCCCGACGAGGCAGATGAGGCCCGCGAGGACGAGGAGATGACCGATTTACTTGATTTCTTAGGAGGAAGCGGAGCCACATGATTGGGAGATCCCTTGATCCGTATTTCCTTTTTGTTTCCATTTTTTCCTGTTACATATCATCTTATTTTTGTTTGACTAAGGGACTAACGTTTGTTTCGTGTTGATTGACTTTTGTTTTGTACATACATATCGTTTGAGTTGTTACGTCAGTACTTGTTTCGTTGTTGTCAATAGTGTTTGTAGAAATTCCGGAATTGCGTAGAATTTTTTCATTTAGGAACGTCGTCCTAAAAATAAAATGAACCAAAATCATGATAAAAAAGGAGAGAAGTGTAGTGAATAAAATGTCTGCGTATATAAAGAAAAAGGAAAATATGCATAGAAGGGTTTTTATAAAAAAATACATGTAGAGGGATTCTTGTGTGTGTGAACGAGTATATATAAAGAAACGTTTGTATGAACCATAAGTGTGCGTTGGAGAAAAACGAAAAAGATCTTTGAATGTAAATAGGGTTTGACCGTGTGACGTGAAGAGAGAGAGTTCCAATGCATATACAGAAAGAGTTTGTCATGCATAAGTGTGTAGATATACAAACAGAATTTCTTCATAGAGGACCATAGGTGTATAATTTTGTGAATATATAAAAATGAAACAAAAAGGAAAAAGAAAGAAAAACCGCGAAGGTCGACATGTTATAGTTAAGAAGTATAAATCATTCGTAAAGAGTAAACGTATCTTTTGGAAACAAGGGACTGATGTTAAGAGTTTATTTTCCGAAATAAACCGAGATAAGAATGGATGAATTCATTGAACTGATGGGAGAACATAATTTGGAAACATTGGGTCTGTTTGTGTAAATTCTCAACCGTAGTATCACAATGCCATAAACGGGATGCTTGAGTGCCCACCTGGCTGTAGCCATGACTAATTTTGCACGTTGTTTTCAAATCATCATTGTCACGCGTGCCTTATGTAATAATATGGAAGTTCGACCCGAAATCGACACCTTGACACCCAAATTTGTTTTGCCCCAGATATAGAGATTGGGTTCCCACAATAAAAGACCCCATTGAAACACAACCGTAGACTTTTTGAACCTTGTCCTATAAAAAAGAATCCTCATTCCTTCCCCGAAGCAAAGGACAACGGAATCTCCTCAAGGGAGAGCGAATAGAATGCTAAAACCCGATTTCCCAAAGAAAGGGATGGGGAAGGAGAAGTGAAAAGAAAGAAAAGGAAGAAATGGAAAGAAAGAAAAAGAAAAAAGATGAAAATAAAGAAAAGAACAAAAGAAAGAAAAGGAAGGATTCCCGATCAAAGATCGAAAGGAAGTAAAAAGGGAAAAGAGGCAATTCTCGATCAATGAAAGAAAGAGAATGGAAGATCTTCAAACCAGATAAATTTTCAACAAGGTAAGTGACTGTCGGCAAAGGAAAACCCATTTTTGGTGTCTCTTCCCTTCAGATTGCCATTCAAGGTCGTTCTCGACTGGCGATATCCCACCACACATGAACAAAGAGGAAAAGATCGAAACACCCAGCGTCCACTCCAAAAACACTACCCTCAAGAAAATCCTATTGATCCGTGATCATACGTGTGATCTCTGATTCGATAGGAAATCGTGTGCAAAAAAGTCATGGTGCAGTTATGGTTTGGGAATAGGGTGAAACACTTGCCTGTGTGAGTTTTATACACTATGAGTGATTTATTTTCAGCTTAGCCCGATGTTTCCCCTGCATGTTCATTTAAAAGCTAAATGTTGACATCCTGCCCTTCATTCTCGGTTACAAGGAAGATTACCCTTGGCACAAGTATATTTTTTCTCTAAGATATGGTGCTCTCGCGAATGATTTATTTTTCTTTGCAAAAAGCATGTATGCCTTTTAGGTGGAAAAAACCGGTGGACCATTTGGTCCTGCCAACAAACTTATTTCGGAGCCCCATGAATTTATTGCCTACCGTTGTTCATGTGTCCTCCACCTTCGAGTCTGGAGTCCTGCGAAGTTATTGCGTAGCGCTGTTCGCCAATTCTCCATTCTCCACTTTTTTTGGAGCCCCATGAATTTATTGCCTAGCGCTGTTCATGTGTCCTCCACCATCGAGTCTGGAGCCCCGCGAAGTTATTGCGTAGCGCCGTTCGCCAATTCTCCATTCTCCACTTTATTCGGAGACCCATGAATTTATTGCCTAGCGCTGTTCATGTGTCCTCCACCTTCGAGTCTGGAGCCCCAAGAAGTTATTCTGTAGAATTGTTCGCCAATTCTCCATTCTCCCTTTATTCAAAGACCCATGAATTTATTGCCTAGCGCTGTTCATGTGTCCTCCACCTTCGACTCTGGAGCCCCGAGAAGTTATTGTGTAGCGTTGTTCGCCAATTCACCATTCTCCACTTTATTGAAAGACCCGTGAATTTATTGCCTAGCGCTGTTCATGTGTCCTCCACCTTCGAGTCTGGAGCCCCGAGAAGTTATTGTGTAGCGCTGTTCGCCAATTCACCATTCTCCACTTTATTCGGAGACCCATGAATTTATTGCCTAGCGTTATTCATGTGTCCTCCACCATCGAGTCTGGAGCCCCGCGAAGTTATAGCGTAGCGCTGTTCGCCAATTCTCCATTCTCCACTTTTTTCGAAGCCCCATGAATTTATTGCCTAGCGCTGTTCATGTGTCCTCCACCTTCGAGTCTGGAGCCCCGCGAAGTTATTGCGTAGCACTGTTCGCCAATTCTCCATTCTCCACTTTTTTCGGAGCCCCATGAATTTATTGCCTAGCGTTATTCATGTGTCCTCCACCATCGAGTCTGGAGCCCCGCGAAGATATAGCGTAGCGCTGTTCGCCAATTCTCCATTCTCCACTTTTTTCGAAGCCCCATGAATTTATTGCCTAGTGCTGTTCATGTGTCCTCCACCTTCGACTCTGGAGCCCCGAGAAGTTATTGTGTAGTGCTGTTCGCCAATTCTCCATTCTCCCTTTATTCAAAGACCCATGAATTTATTGCCCAGCGCTGTTCATGTGTCCTCCACCTTCGAGTCTGGAGCCCCGAGAAGTTATTGTGTAGCGCTGTTCGCCAATTCACCATTCTCCACTTTATTCGGAGACCCATGAATTTATTGCCTAGCGTTGTTCATGTGTCCTCCACCTTCGAGTCTGGAGCCCCGCGAAGTTATTGCGTAGCACCGTTCGCCAATTCTCCATTCTCCACTTTTTTCGGAGCCCCATGAATTTATTGCCTAGCGCTGTTCATGTGTCCTCCACCTTCGAGTCTGGAGCCCAGCGAAGTTATTGCGTAGCGCTGTTCGCCAATTCTCCATTCTCCACTTTTTCCGGAGCCCCATGAAATTATTGCCTAGCGTTGTTCATGTGTCCTCCACCATCGAGTCTGGAGCCCCGCGAAGTTATAGCGTAGCGCTGTTCGCCAATTCTCAATTCTCCACTTTTTTCGGAGCCCCATGAATTTATTGCCTAGCCCTGTTCATGTGTCCTCCACCATCGAGTCTGGAGCCCCGCGAAGTTATAGCGTAGTGCTGTTCGCCAATTCTCAATTCTCCACTTTTTTCGGAGCCCCATGAATTTATTGCCTAGCCCTGTTCATGTGTCCTCCACCATCGAGTCTGGAGCCCCGCGAAGTTATTGCGTAGCGCTGTTTGCCAATTCTCCATTCATCACTTTATTAAGAGACCCATGAATTTATTGCCTAGCGCTGTTCATGTGTCCTCCACCTACGAGTCTGGAGCCCCGCGAAGTTATTGCGTAGCGCTGTTCGCCAATTCTCTATTCTCCACTTTTTTCGGAGCCCCATGAATTTATTGCCTAGCGTTGTTCATGTGTCCTCCACCATCGAGTCTGGAGCCCCGCGAAGTTACAGCGTAGCGCTGTTCGCCAATTCTCCATTCTCCACTTTTTTCGAAGCCCCATGAATTTATTGCCTAGCACTGTTCATGTGTCCTCCACCTTCGACTCTGGAGCCCCGAGAAGTTATTGTGTAGTGCTGTTCGCCAATTCTCCATTCTCCCTTTATTCAAAGACCCATGAATTTATTGCCTAGCGCTGTTCATGTGTCCTCCACCTTCGAGTCTGGAGCCCCGAGAAGTTATTGTGTAGCGCTGTTCGCCAATTCACCATTCTCCACTTTATTCGGAGACCCATGAATTTATTGCCTAGCGTTGTTCATGTGTCCTCCACCTTCGAGTCTGGAGCCCCGCGAAGTTATTGCGTAGCACCGTTCGCCAATTCTCCATTCTCCACTTTTTTCGGAGCCCCATGAATTTATTGCCTAGCGCTGTTCATGGGTCCTCCACCTTCGAGTCTGGAGCCCCGCGAAGTTATTGTGTAGCACTGTTCGCCAATTCTCCTTTCCCCACTTTATTCGGAGACCCATGAATTTATTGCCTAGCGCTGTTCATGTGTCCTCCACCTTCGAGTCTGGAGCCCCGCGAAGTTATTGCGTAGCGCTGTTCGCCAATTCTCCATTCTCCACTTTTTTCAGAGCCCCATGAATTTATTGCCTAACGTTGTTCATGTGTCCTCCACCATCGAGTCTGGAGCCCCGCGAAGTTATAGCGTAGCGCTGTTCGCCAATTCTCCATTCTCCACTTTTTCGAAGCCCCCATGAATCTATTGCCTAGCGCTGTTCATGTGTCCTCCACCTTCGACTCTGGAGCCCAGCGAAGTTATTGCGTAGCGCTGTTCCCTAATTCTCCATTCTCCACTTTTTCTGGAGCCCCATGAATTTATTGCCTAGCGCTGTTCATGTGTCCTCCACCATCGAGTCTAGAGCCCCGCGAAGTTATAGCGTAGCGCTGTTCGCCAATTCTCAATTCTCCAATTTTTTCGGAGCCCCATGAATTTATTGCCTAGCGCTGTTCATGTGTCCTCCACCATCGAGTCTGGAGCCCCGTGAAGTTATAGCGTAGCTTTGTTCGCCAATTCTCCATTCTCCACTTTTTTCGGAGCCCCATAAATTTATTGCCTAGCGTTGTTCATGTGTCGTCCCCCTTCGAGTCTGGAGCCCCACGAAGTTATTGCGTAGCGCTGTTCGCCAATTCTCCATTCTCCACTTTTTTCGGAGCCCCATGAATTTATTGCCTATCGCTTTTCATGTGTCCTCCACCTTCGAGTCTGGAGCCCCGCGAAGTTATTGCGTAGCGCTGTTCCCAAATTCTCCATTCTCCACTTTTTTTGGAGCCCCATGAATTTATTGCCTAGCGCTGTTCATGTGTCCTCCACCATCGAGTCTGGAGCCCCGCGAAGTTATTGCGTAGCGCTGTTCGCCAATTCTCCATTCTCCACTTTTTTTGGAGCCCCATGAATTTGTTGCCTAGCGCTGTTCATGTGTCCTCCACCAACGAGTCTGGAGCCCCGCGAATACATTGCCAAGCGATGTTCGCCAATTCTCCATTCTCCACTTTTATTCGGAGACCCATGAATTTATTGCCTAGCGTTGTTCATGTGTCCTCCACCATCGAGCCTGGAGCCCCGCGAAGTTATTGCGTAGCACTGTTCGCCAATTCTCCATTCTCCACTTTTTTTGGAGCCCCATGAATTTATTGCCTAGCGCTGTTCATGTGTCCTCCACCATCGAGTCTGGAGCCCCGCGAAGTTATTGCGTAGCGCTGTTCGCCAATTCTCCATTCTCCACTTTTTTCGGAGCCCCAATGATTTATTGCCTAGCGCTGTTCATGTGTCCTCCCCCTTCGAGTGTAGAGCCCCCCGAAGTTATTTCGTAGCGCTGTTCGCCCAATTCTCCATTCTCCACTTTTTTTTCATAGCCCCCATGAAATTATTTGCCTAGCGCTGTTCATGTGTCCTCTCCCTTCAAAGTCTGAAGCCCCGCGAAAGTTATTTGTGTAAGCCTGTTCGCCCAATTCTTCATTCTCCACTTTTTTTTCGGAGCCCCATGAATTCATTGCCTAGCACTGTTCATGCATCCTCCACCATCGAGTCTGGAGCCCCGCGAAGTTATTGCGTAGCGCTGTTCGCCAATTCTCCATTCTCCACTTTTTTCGGAGCCCCATGAATTTGTTGCCTAGCGCTGTTCATGTGTCCTCCACCATCGAGTCTGGAGCCCCGCGAATTCATTGCCTAGCGATGTTCGCCAATTCTCCATTCTCCACTTTTATTCGGAGACCCATGAATTCATTGCCTAGCGCTATTCATGTGTCCTCCACCATCGAATCTGGAGCCCCGCGAATTGATTGCCTAGCGCTGTTCGCCAATTCTCCATTCTCCAACCTTATTCGGAGACCTATGAATTCATTGCCTAGCGCTGTTCATTTTTCCTCCGTTATCAAGCACGGAGCCTCTGGTGACTGGAAATATGTTTTTATGTTATTTTCCGGATCGGTTCCTTCGCCAAACATGTGTATATGTGTATATGTATATTATATTCGTTGTTCTTGTTGTTGTTTGTATTTTGTTTTGTGTTGTGCAGAAAAAAAGAAGGAGTAGAGGCGAGAGTCATCATCACGGAAAGGGCAGGACAGACGAAATCAGTGTCTTATCTTTGCTTTCCTCTTATCTCCGATGAGGGGTAAGTAAAGAGGTGCAACTGTCATACCCTAATTTCGTCCGGGGATTATTATTTGATGATATACAACCTTTGATTGGCCGCTTCGAGATACTTGGCACCCTTTGTTGCACAATATGTGAAGTCCCGAGACGTGCCGAAAATCAAAAGGAAGCAGGCTTACGCGATCCGTGAAAATTCCGTAATGTGACGGAAATCGAAAGGAGGTGTTTTTCGCAATCCGTGAGTTTTCATAACTTCTTCGAAAGCTAAAAAAGAGTAAATACATAATCCGTAAGGATTCGTAACCTTGCAGAAGGAAAATAAGTATCATTACAAAATTCGTAAAGTTTCGTAACGTTACGAAAAAAAATTTACCAAATAAGGTAAAGGGGGTGTATTTAGTAAAAATGGGGGTACAAATAGCAATCAGGCCCACTTGGGCCTTCCAGATTCTTCCTCCAGAAGGCTGTTGCTTCTGGAGGAAGCAACCTTGCTCGCCTAGGCGAGCTGGGTGGCAAGCTCCTCCCCTATTTTGCTATAAATAGGGGGAGGAGTGAAGAGGGAAGGGGTTCAGCCTTCTTGGCACTTCTTATTCTGTCGAAATTGCTAAGGAAAATTGTTTCCGTGAAGAAAATCCAAGCCGAGGCACTTCCGTAACGTTTCCGTGAGTAATTACGCGAAGATTTTCAACCGTTCTTCGACATTCATCGTTCGTTCTTCGTTTTCTTCAGTCTTCAACTGGTAAGTACCCCAAACCGAGCTTTTCAATTCATTCTATGTACCCGTGGTGGTCCACATTTTGTTTCATGTATTTTTATTCTCGTTTTCATTCGCTTTCTATACCCCCTTTTGACGTGCTTCAGTCATTTATTTAAGTCATTTCTCGCCTAATCAAAAAATAAAATAAATTTCCACCGATCATTTGAATTGTATCATCTGTTAATTTCGGTTAAAATGAATTGTGACCATTCGGTCGTGCCGTAACCACGTTGGAAATCAAAAAAGAGGTAAAATAATAATATAATAATAAAAAATATCTTTTAGTAAAATGAAGCGAAAAAATAATCGGACGTTTTCTCTTCGGGATTTCTCATTCTTAATTGGATTGACTAATAACTAAAGTGAAACTAAGGCTAAAATCAACTCGCCTAGTCAAGCTCGTCCACAAAAAATAGGGTTTGAAAGTTTATCATTTCAGTTTCTTACCAAGTAAAAAGGATCATTTTTAAGGTCCAACGCCTTAAAAATGATCACAAATTCAAGTAAAAAGAATCGCTTGATTCACTCTTAAGAAAGAACTACGTAGGTCTAATTTCCTCACCAAAGGAGGATACGTAGGAGCAAAAGCCCCGCTTTTGTCGACCTCAAAAAATAAAAAGAAATAAATGTTAAGGTAATACAATTTCCACAATTCTAAAAAATAGGTTGTTGTCCTTTGAGACAAACGTGAGAGGTGCTAATACCTTCCTCAAACGTAAATACAACTCCCAAACTTAGAATTTTCATTTTGACCGGTTTCCTTTGGTTTTCCCGACGTTTTCCACAAATAAACGTTGGTGGTGACTCCACGCATCTTTCCTCCTTTGGAAAGCGCACCCGTGAGCCTCGCCTCGCTCGCCCGCAAAAGGGAACGTTGCGACACACTCACAAACTCATCTCAAGCTCTCAAATCGGCTCCTGCTTCAAGCTCTGGTCTCTGCAGATCTTCACACAGCAAAATCTCTCAAAACTCTCTGGAACTTGGACCTTTCTCTCTCTAGAAACTCTAGACATGCAAAGCTCTGAATCCCAGTCCAAACTCCCTTCTAAAATCTGATTTCAGGCTTAAATAGGTGGCCTTGTTCGTGCTCGTGCGCTTAGCGCAATTATGGACCGCTTAGCACACAATAGTGAATTTTGGCTTGCACGTGCCATTCTCGCTTAGCGGATGAACTGAAGCGGTGCGCTTAGTGAGATGAAGCAGTGCGCTTAGTGAACCTGTATAGCTCATCTTCTTCCAGAGTCTTCCTCACGCTTAGCCCATGAGTGTTGCGCATAGCAGAAGCTCGCTAAGCCAGCATATTGGCTTAGCGAGAAGGTGAAAAACAACACTCTTCAAAGCTTGCCTAATTAACCTGAAATTGGGAGAAAATGTTTATTAACCACACAAAATGGATGTACTAAGTATTTATTACCTATACTTAACAGAAAATACTTATCACACATTGGAAGAGTTTGATACAATTTACACAAGTTTTATACACAAAAGTTAGTCGTATTCACTGACTAACAACTCCCCCAAATTTACAGTTTTGCTTGTCCTCAAGCAAAAAGAGAACAACTTACTTGTCCTTAAGTGACAACGACATGCAGTGACTATGTACGAAGGTGTATGCAACAAAAGTTACTGATTGCATGATAAGAGAAAGGAGTAAAATGCCATAATCACTTGGCTTGCTCACTTTCATTTGCTTTAGACCTTGTTACATCAGCACACTTTTCTTCTTTTTTTTTTTACATACAACATATTTGTTGTGTGTGTTGATGCTTTACCTTTTTCTTTGCATTCTAACTGACTTTACTCCCCCAAATTTGGGGTAAATTTTGTCTTGAACCATATGCTCTCCTACAATCTAAGCAAGGTATCAGGAGATAATTATTTAAGTTCAGGGTTCAATTTATGACAAAATCACTCAGCTCAAAAAGGGTGCAAAGGATATAATTATCATTCAAGGTAAGCTTTTTGGTCAAAAGGCTTGTGTATGTACAATCATGGCCTTCATCATGTTCTCGTTTATACATTTCATTCAAAAATTCAGAGATTGATGCAAAGATTATTACTCACAGCTAGTCGTTCACTCACAATTTAAGTTCACACTCTCACCGGTTTTGGTTCAAGCTTTTCTTTCTTAATCAATCTGTCTACTGACTAACAATTCTATTTGCAAGTTCACATTCTTGTTCTTTCTTTGTCTAACATACACACTTGCTCAAACTCATGAAAAAGAAACACAAATTCCATCAAATCATGCACTCAATTCAAAATAAAGACATACACCCATTTTTCACAAAAAGATAAAAGTGTTTTACTTCCATGTCATCAAAAACAAGTCAAACTATTCAAAATGCTTCAGGATGATCAAACTAACTACCCATAAATAAAACTAGCAATGTATGTAGACATAAAGGCAATACTATACTGAAACCATAAATATAATAATAAACCAAAAAGCAAAAAGTATCATCAAGAATCAACAATCTCAACAGTGTCTAAACTGGGGAATCAGTGAGAGCAACAACTTCCCCAGATGACGAATCAGAAAGATCAGCAATTCCTCCAACTGGGGAAGCAGGGGGTCAACTGTTTTTGCAACTGGTGAATCAGGAGGGGCAGCCACTTCATCTGATGATGCGTTAGAGATGACAATCAGAGGAGGAGATGGGGGAACTGCTTCAAGCTCAGGAGAAGAAGGTGAATTCACCCCTGGAGATTGTGGGTCAGCTGGCTCTGGATTGCCTGCACAGATGTGGGCTCAGGCGGAGCAGCCTCTTTGGGTCTCACCAAAGGAAGTTGATCTTCAGCCCAGGCTACTTTCTCAAGAAAATGCTCCATAGATATGATTGGCCTATTGTGAGCCAACTCTTGCAGGTTGTGCATGATAATAAATTATCCTCGGAATAAGCTTTGTAGCATAGGGACTAAAGTTAGTGAGCTTTGGACATCCTTTCTTACTGTTACTGATGGAGGAGCTGGAGTGGATGATGAAGGGATGTCCTCCGTTCTAGCTCTTTTTCTTGATGTCATCTGTAACTAAAAAGAACTCAAAATTCCTTAGACCAAAATTGTTCAAGTTAAACGACAAAAATAAAGGCTGAAATTAACAATAGGCGCTTAGCGGGATATAGCTTGCTCAGCACTCCCTGAGAAACATAACATATCAACTTAGTTGGAGCCAAGCTCGCTTAGCCTAATAGTTGTCGTGATGAAATGCGCTTAGCTCAGGTGAACTAGGCTTAGCGCGAGGCTTTCAACACAAAATTTTCTAAGTTATTTTGGCTTAGCGATTCAGCCTCACTTAGCCACAAGGATTTCAACAGGAGGATGAGTGTTCATCCTCACAAGATGAACTCGCTTAGCATGGTAGTGCGCTTAGCGAGTTCGTCTAGAAACGCGTATCTTCAATGAATATCAATGAACTCGCTTAGCACAGCATGCTCGCTTAGCGAGTTCATCGCATTTTCCAGAAAAAACCTAAGAAAACGCAGTTTGTTTCTTTTTCTATTAAGCCTCTAAAAGGCATTATCAAATATGCAAGTCAATTGAAAATATCTACACAGCATAATCAAATATCAAGTCCTAATTTTTACCTAATTTAAAATTATGAGAACCCTAAAGATTGAAAGCTAAAATCTATGGTTTCCTACCCTGAGGTTCAATAACTTAAAAGAATAAAGGGAGTAAGGAACTCACTCGTATCAACAATGCTTTGATGCAGAAGAAAGCGACAATGCTGGCAAATGAGTGCGAGAGAGAAGATGCAGGTTGTTCAGCAGTTTCCAACAAATGTGAGTGTAATTGCCATTACACTCACATAAATTGTTTTGCTTTCTCAAAGTGACGTTTGGTTATTCAAAGATGGTCGCTTAGCGGCTCTGCACGCTTAGCTTAACTTTGAAATTCAAGTGTGTTTTTTTTTTTTTGAACAAGCCTCATGGCTTAGCGCGCAAAAGGACCCCTGAGCGAGATCTCCAGACCAAAAATCTGTAACTCTCGCTATGCCAGGCTCTGGCCAGCTTAGCTAAAATGATGCATCTTAAGTACAGAGGAGCATGCGCTTAGCTGATAACGACTCGCTTAGCGCTCACATTGCCATAGGGAATTCAGCTTGGCAGCAACGACTCGAGCTTAGCCAAAGTGTATGATGGACTTAGCGATCAAGCTGCAGCTTAGCCGAATTCAGATCGAATTGAAGTTGTCTTAGCTCAGCCTTGGCCAGCTTAGCAGACCAAATCAGCCTTAGATGCAAGGGTTGATCGCTAAGCACTTAAGATTCTAGGCTTAGCGCATGACCAAAGACGCGCTTAGCGCATGACCAAAGACGCGCTTAGCGCGAGTCTTGCGCTTAGCGAAAGGACTTTTTTTCAGAAAATATTTTCTAAGTTACTTTTCAGTCCCTTCCTCAACAAATTGAAACCCTTATATCTAACATTCAAAGATAGGCTAATATACTCCTATGTACATATTAAAAAGCAAGTTTCACATTATATATGCATGAAAAACAAAAATAGCAAAAATTAAAACTGGGTTGCCTCCCAGGAAGCGCTTCTTTAACGTCATTAGCTTGACGCATAGCTTAATACCTTCAAGGTGGCATGAAAGTCACATAGAATACATCTTCCTTGAAGTTTCTCCTTTTAGCTAGAAATTCCATGAACTTCATATAGTCTGGAAGTACATTCCAAATCATTTCAAGAAAGGTGTTAGTGATTAAAGAAAGAATGGCACTTAAGGTTTCCTCATGTTCTCCTTGCCTTACTTTCTTGATAATCAGTTGATGAGGAAAGTTATTGATTTGGAGAATATTTTCTTGTTGTTTCTCTACTGTTGAGTACTTCTCCCATTGTTGTTGTGCTTTTTCCTCATCTTTTTCTCTTGACTCATGCTCTTTTACAGGGCTTTTCTCTTGAGCTTCAACCTCTACAAAGTATTTTTCTCGTCTGAACATAAATTGAGTCACTGCTTCTGCCAGCTCACCAACCTGGATTTCTACAATTTGGAGTGCTCCTTTAGTTGATTTAGTTGTTTCCATGAATTGCATTAGAAATTTATCCAGATTGGAACCTCTTTCTGCTTCATTGTGATAATCAGATTACCGATATGACTCCCATTGATAACCTAAAGAAGACTGGTTCCTTTCAAATTGAGTTCCCTACTGTTGCATAAAATAATAGTAACCTTTAGAGCTAGCTTAGTATTTCATGAAGTCTGCCAAAATACTTTCAAGATCAGGGGCTCTTTCTTTATCATGGTAATCGTACATGACTGGTTCCTGTTTCTGGTCAAAGTTATTTATAGAATAAAAATAACAACTGTCCTTGTGATGCTCTCCTCCGGCTAAATCACAATTCATTAATGGAATCGAGATAACAATCTTCATGACATAACGGTGAAAAAGTTGCCTTATTTAGGAATAACTAGATCACCTGTAAGAGAATCTATACATGTAGAATAATAACAGAACAACGGTTATACAATTTAACAAGAAAAGAAAAATAGGAATTAAGAACAAATATTCACACAAACAATCAAAGAATAACGAATAAAGAATAGACACCTAAAGATGAACTAACTTCCCAAATAAAAAGAAGTTCCCCGGCAACAGCGCCAAAAACTTGTTCGACGACCGGCAAGTGCACCGGATCGCACAAGTAGTATAAAATGGTAAGAACCGAGTATCGAAATCTCGGGGAACTTGTGTTATTTGGTAAGCTATTTAAGCAAATAAGTGTCTGGTGTGTAAAGATAAGTGTGAATATGAACAGGTGTATAAATTATCTGTGCAAAAAGGAAGAAAATCACGATAGAGAAATGATGTGTAAAAACAAGTAGAAACATGTTGGTCTTCCTAATTGGTGCCTGATGCTGAAAAGATATTCTCTATCTAACAATGCTCATGTGTTCTTATGGTGTCTCCTGAGATACTAAACCCCAATTCCTCATGATAGTTTAGCCTAATCCTGATCAAGCATCATCCGCATATTCCTTTTGTAGGACTAAACTCAACCAGGAGCGCATTAAAACACACATACACAACTAACTTATCGCACCCTGATTCCTCGTGATAGTACGACAACTTAACCCTGTACTATCAAGGACTTTAGAGTCAGACCAGTTTCCATTGTTGAATGACCCTAACAAAGCATGCATCTACATGATCAAGGTAAAGGTATACTGGAGTGAAAAGCAGATAGCACAGAGAACACACAAAACATCATTAAATAGATAGAAATATATTTACATCAGGTACCTACAGGAAAGATCCAACAGAAGATTTAGCTTTCCATACCAGGAAGCCCTCTTTACAACAAAGAGAAGAACAAGATGAAAGATTGCAAAAATACAAGTGGTGAGGATGTCTCCTTCACCTCTAGGATCTCACAATCACTCACAAACTCGTCTCAAGCTCTCAAATCGGCTCCTACTTTAAGCTTGTCTTCTTCTAGAGTCTTCCTTGCACTTAGCCCATAAGTGTTACGCTTAGCGGAAGCTCACTAAGCCAGCAGATTGGCTTAGCGAGAAGGTGGAAAAAAACACTCTTCAAAGCTTGCCTAATTAACTTGAAATTGAGAGAAAATGTTTATTAAACACACAAAATGGAAGTACTAAGTATTTATTACCTATACTTAATAGAAAATACTTATCACACATTGGAAGAGTTTGATACAATTTACACAAGTTTTATACACAAAAGTTAGTCGTATTCACCGACTAACAATGTTCTCATTGCTCTCATAGTCCTTGGATAGAAGGTTGATCTACTTCTCCGAATCATTGGATGAGTCATTGTCATCCCATGCAATATACGCCTTCTTGGATCTTCTCTCTTCATGACTTTTCTTCTCATTCTTCTCGGGCCATGACTCATTTGTGGGGTAGTGTGCATTTATGTGACCGGGTTGATTACACTTATAGCATTTAAGTGTTGGGGAACCTTCTTGAGATCTCTTCCCATTGTTGAAGTTATGACGTCTCTCCATTCTTCTATTTTTGACGAATTTATGAAACTTCTTCACAAAGACTGAGAAGTCCTCTTTATCATCATATTCTTCTTCTTCTTCTTCTTCTTGTATTGAGGAGGAGGCTTTAAGTGTTATGCTTCTTTTCCTTTTTCAGTCTCTTCATTTTGGTTGAGACGTTGAAGTTCCATTTCATGTTCCTGTAGTTTGCCAAAAAGAGTGGCAAGAGACATAGAAGAAAGATCTTTACTTTCAGAAATGGCAGTTACCTTGGGTTGCCATTCCCTACTTAAGCATCTCAAAACTTTATTAATTAAATCTTCATTAGGAAAGGTTTTTCCTAAGGAGGCAAGGTGATTAACTATGTGTGTGAATCTTTTCTGCATGCTTTGGATGTTCTCATTTGTGATCATCCTAAAGAGTTCATATTCATGGGTCAGTGTATTAATCCTAGATCTCTTAACATCAGTTGCACCTTCATGTGTGAGTTGAAGTGTGTCCCACATCTCCTTAGCACTTGTGCAGTTTGAGATCCTAAGATATTCATCTATTCCTAGGGTAGAAGTAATAATGTTTTTGGCTTTAAGATTATATTGAACTCTTCTTTTATCTTCTTCATACCATTTCTCTCTAGGTTTTTCTATTGTTGTGCCTGTTGATGTGCTTCCATCTACTATGGTGGGTACATAAGGTCCTATTTATATGGCTTCCCAAATATTGTAGTCTATGGCTTCAATAAAGATTTGCATTCGGGTTTTCCAGTAGTGGCAACCCTCACCATTAAAGATAGGTGGCCTATGGATGGAGTTTCCTTCGGGAAATAGAAAATTTGAGGAGGCCATGAATCTTGAAGTTTTGAAACTTTTCTCAAGATACCTGCTCTGATACCACTTGTTGGATCAAGTGGCCTCGGAATAATTAAGAAGGGCGGGTTGAATTAATTGTGAATGTGTCTTGACTAATTAAAAATTTATCCTTCTTAATGTTACTAGATTCAATTAGGCTTTACTACTAACTTATGAGAAAGTAAAGAATAGAAACAATAACTTAGACAAAAGTAAAGAGGAAATAAAAAGTGCACAGCGGAAAAATAAAGAGTGTAAGGAAGAAGAAAGCAAACACAAGATTTATACTAGTTCAGCCACAACCCGTGCCTACGTCCAGTCCCCAAGCAACCACCGGTTCATGAGATTTCCAATAACCTTGTAAAATCCTTTACAATAAAAGATCCACAAGGGATGTAACCTCCCATGTTCTCTTTGAACAACCAAGTGGATGTATGCTCCACTTCAACTAATCCACAAGAGATGTACCCTCTCTTGTTCTCAGTATTACAACCCAAGTAGATGTACGCTCTACTTGTACCACAAAGGATGTACGCTCCAATGTGTTAAGACAAAGAATTCTTAGGCGGTTAGTTCCTTGAATCTTTGTAAAGGGAAACAAAAGATATCTCAAGCGGTTAGTCCTTTGAAATCTTTTGTTCAGAGGAAAGAGAAAGAATCAAAAGAATTCTCAGGCGGTTAGTCCTTTGAATATTTTGGCAAGAGGAAGAAGGAAGAATCAAAAGAATTCTCAAGCGATTAGTCCTTTGAATCTTTTGGCAAGAGGGAGAAGGAAGAAAAGATAGCACACTTTTGTTTTCTACAGAATTTCCGCTTGCAAAAAAACAAAGTTTTGAAGCCGAAGTTTAGAAAGCTTTTTGGCAAGAGTTTTTGCAAAGAAAGACAATGGGCAATGGTCAAAAAAGATTTGAAAGAAATATGTGTTTTGGATGCTTGTAAAATGCATGCCAAGGTCTTGCTTTTATAGACTCTTCATGTCTGGTCAAAAAACCATTGGAAGAGTTATGACTTTTGAGAAAATAATGTTAAGAGTTATAACTCTTAACTTTTTCTTCAAAACTATTCACTGGTAATCGATTACCACAATGGTGTAATCGATTACACAATGTTTTTTATGAAAAGTTGTGACTCTTCACAATTGGATTTGAATTCAACGTTCATATTCACTTGTAATCGATTACTAATATAGTGTAATCGATTACACTATTTAAAAATCATTTTGGAATGTTACAAATCATTTGAAAATATTTTGAAAACCAATCTGGTCACTGGTAATTGATTATTGCTAACTGGTAATCGATTACCAGAGAGTAATCACGTTGGTAACTTTAGAAAATTTGAGAAAATTCTTTTGTAAAACAAAACTGTGCTATTTGGTTTTTGAAAAAATCTTTTAATACTTATCCTATATGAAGTCTTGACTTGTTGCTTCTTGATTTCTTCTCTTGAATCTTGAATCTTGGATTGGATTCTTGATGCTTGATCTTGAAGTCTTGAATCAATCACTTGGGCTTTTGGCATCATCAAAATTGATTGGTTCATCATCATGAAGCTTGCTTCTACAAATGGCTCTGATCACATTTATTCCCCACATAGAGAAAGGCCATGGCTCTGATCACTTGTGGCATTTTCTTACATGGATGCAACAGTCGCTTTCCATGGTGAGCCAGTAATAGCCTGCCCTTAGAATCTTTCTGGCCATGGCATGCCCATTAGCATGCATCCCGAAGGACCCTTCATGCACCTCCACGAGCATTCGCTCGGCTTCCTTAGCGTCCACACATCGGAGTAAAACCATAGCATGATTTCAACTGTACATGATATGATGCAATCCTACCCCGCAAGGGCATTGGATAGAAGACTCCAAGTAGATTGGGCCAGAGATGCAAGAGAAGGCCCTAGGGTTCTCATGAACCTTAGGATAGATTTCGGGCCCACTTATCTTTGTGCATATTAGATTAATGTTTCATTATTTTTGGGCCTTGTATTTAGGGCTCCATAATGTAGGTAGGGTACCTTAGAAATGTAGGATTTTTCAACCCTTGTATTTTAGGGCACCTAGACTAGTTTTTGTATTAGGGGTAGTTTTGTAATTTCACATGCATTAAGTGAATATTTGATGTGTGTGTTGGAAAATAAATTTAATTGAATAGGGAGAAGCCCAATCCAATTAAATTTTAGAGGGGGAGGTGAGCATTTGTTTGCTACACCCCATTGCCACATTATATAGTCACACTTTGTGCATGTCCTTCATGCTTAACATGCCTCATGCCACCTAAGCATACTTAGTGGAGAATCTTAGACTTGATCTTGGATTAGTGGGCTGAACCATAGCTAAAATTCACTAATCATAATTAGTGAAATTTTGGCTCCAAAATTTGGCTCCCCAAATTCAATTTCAAATTCAAGTGAAATATGAATAGAAATTCAAATTTCCCTCCATCTTTGTGTGACACTTAGGCTATAAATAGAGGCCTTGTGTGTGCATTTTTTGAACTTTGATCATTTGAGGATTAAACTTCAAATTTCAGACCTCTTTTGAGGCACAAAATTTCGTGCTCCTTCTCTCCCTCTTCCTCCATTCATCTTCTCCTACCTTGAAGCTCTTATCCATGCCTTCCTATGGTGGTGAGCTTCTTCTAGACTCATCTTCTCCTTGAAGTGGTGTCTCCTCTCAACTCTTCTTCTTCTCCATTTTGCTGCCATTAAAATTCAAGAAGCAAAGGACTCCATTGATGAAGAAGATCCAAGGCCAACAAGCTCCAATGGAGCTACATCATGATACCCCCACTTAGAAAGAAACTAGTTTCCAACCTCTGCAACATCCTCTTGTCGTTGCCAGAAGCCCCTTGTGGATACTCCTTACACTCTATGTACCGCTTGATGTCATGGTACCACGGCTTACCATCTTGCTCCTCTTCTATAAAGCAGTAATGTGCAAGCTTGCAGCGACATCGGAACTCGATGTACGAAAAGTCTCCATGTGGGTGTTGGATCAAGTGGCCTCAGAATAATTAAGAAGGGGGGTTGAATTAATTATTAATGTACCTTGACTAATTAAAAAATATCCTTCTTAATGTTACTAGATTCAATTAGGCTTTTACTACTAAGTTAAGAAAGTAAAGAATAGAAAAAGAAACTTAACCAAAAGTAAAAGCGATAATTAAAGTGCATAGCGGAAATTAAAGAGTGTAGGGAAGAAGACAAACACAAGAATTTTATACTGATTCGGCAACAACTCGTGCCTACATCCAGTCCCCAAGCAACCTGCGGTCCTTGAGATTTCTTTTCAACCTTGTCAAAACCTTTACAAGCAAAGATCCACAAGGGATGTACCCTCCCTTGTTCTCTTTGAACAACCAAGTGGGTGTACACTCCACTTGAACTAATCCACAAGAGATGTACCCTCTCTTGTTCTCAGTTACAACAACCCAAGTAGATGTACCCTCTACTTGTACCACAAAGGATGTACCCTCCAATGTGTTAAGACAAAGTTCTCAGGTGATTAGTCCTTTGAATCTTTGTGAAGGGGAAACAAAAGATATCTCAGGCAGTTAGTCCTTTGAAATCTTTTGTTTAAGGGAAATGGAAGAATCAAAAGAATTCTCAGACTGTGTCTTTTTGAATTCTTTGAAAATGGAGAAGGGAGACACAAAAGAATTCAGGCGGTTAGTCCTTCGTTCTTTTGGAAAAGAGAGAAGAGAGACACAAAAACAATTCAGGCAATTAGTCCTTGTTGAATTCTTTTTGGAAAAGGGAAAAGAGAATGAAAAGATATAACACACTTTTGTTTTCTGTGAAAGAACAAGGTTTGGAAACCAGAAAACTTAGAAAGCTTTTTGGCAAAGGAAGAAGAAGAAAGATGAGAAGCAAAGGTTTCAAGATTTCTCAAAAGTAGTTCAAGAAATTCTAAAAGTTGTATGGGTTTTTTTTTTGAAATGCAAGTCAAGGTCTTGCTTTTATAAACTCTTCATGTCTTGTCAAGAAAACCATTGGAAGAGTTATAACCTTGAGAAAATCTTTGAGAAAACCATTGGAAGAGTTACATCTCTTGACTTTTTATTCATAACTTATCACTGGTAATCCATTACCATAACCATGTAATCGATTACACAAAGCATTTTATGAAAAGATGTGACTCTTCACAATTGAATTTGAATTTCAACGTTCAGATACTCTGGTAATCGATTACCAATATATTATAATCGATTACATCATTTAAAAAAACATTTGGAACATTGCAAATTCAGTTAAAAGCTTTTGAAATCAAACTTTGCCACTGGTAATCGATTACAGGTAATTGGTAATCGATTACCAGAGAGTAAAAACTCTGGTAACTTAGAAATTTTTTAGAAAAACTCTTTTGAAAAACAAAATTGTGCTATGTTTGTTTTTCGAAAAATCTTTTCAATACTTCTCTTGTGAAGTTTTCTTGATTTCTTCTCTTGAATCTTGAATTCATCTTCTCTTGAATCTTGAAATCAAACTTCTCTTGAATCTTGAATCTTCTTGATTTCTTCTCATGAAACTTGAAATTAATCTTGATCTTGAACTTGTTGACTCAATCTTGAAATCATTCTCTTGGGCTTTTTGTCATCATCAAAACTACTTGAATCAACTTGATTCATCTTCATGAAGCTTGCTTCTACAGTAAGGTTAGCTGAAACATGGACACGAGAGTGGCAAGCACATCAACCATCTGATTTTCCTCTATGGGAACATGGTGGAAAGAGACATCATTGAAGAACTCGACCATTTTCTTGATGTAGGCCTGATAGGTTATCAATTTGTGATCCCTAGTGATGCAATCCTACCCCGCAAGGGCATTGGATAGAAAACTGCAAGTAGATTGGGCCAGATATGCAAGAGAAGGCCCTAGGGTTCTTATGAGCCTTAGGGTAGATTTCGGGCCCATGGGCTAAGTACGAGCCCACTTATCTTTATAAATATTAGATTAAGGTTTCATTATTTTTGGGCCTTGTATTTAGGGCTCCATAATGTAGGTAGGGTACCCTAGAAATATAGGATTTTTCAGCCCTTGTATTTTAGGGCACCTAGACTAGTTTTTGTATTAGGGGTAGTTTTGTAATTTCACATGCACTAAGTGGATATTTGATGTGTGTGGTTGGAAATAAATTTAATTGAATTGGTAGAAGCCCAATCCAATTAAATTTTAGAGGGGGAGGTGAGCATTTGCTTACTACACCCCATTGCCACATCATATAGTCACACTTTGTGCATGTCCTTCATGCTTTTCATGCCTCATGACACCTAAGCACACTTAGTGGAGAATCTTGGAATTGATCTTGGATTAGTGGGCTGAACCATAACTAAAATTCACTAATCATAATTAGTGAAATTTTGGCTCCAAAGTTTGGCTCCACAAATTCAATTTCAAATTCAAGTGAAATTTGAATTTCCCTCCAATTTTGTGTGACACTTAGGCTATAAATAGAGGTCATGTGTGTGCATTTTTTTCAACTTTGATCATTTGAATATTAACTTCAGATTTCAGAGCTCTTTTAGAGCACAAAATTTCGTGCTCTTCTCTCCCTCTCCCTTCATTCACCTCCTTCTTCCTCCAAGCTCTTATCCATGGCCTCCTATGGTGGTGAGCTTCTTCTAGACTCATCTTCTCCTTGAAGTGGCGTCTCCTCTCTCTCTTTCTTCTCCATTCCGCTGCCATTCATCTTCCAAGGAGCAAAGGAATCCATTGATGAAGAAGATCCTAGGCCTACAAGCTCCAATGGAGCTTGCATCATGTGGTATCAAGAGCATCTTCATCTAGGTGATGTTCTTTTGCTTCCTCTATCTTTTTGTTCGGTGAATTCTCTTTAATTCCTTGTTCTTCATCTTATTCTCCATGTATATCCTCCATTGTCTTGTGGTTTGGTGCTGTTTAGAGTAGATTCAAAAAAAAAAAAATAAACCGATTAAATCTTAGATCTACACTTGTTCTTGCATTTCTATGGTTCAAAATTTGTAGATCTACTCTTGAATCTTGTTTTTGTGTTGATTTTAGGTTCTATCAATTTTCATTCATAATATTCTTGTGCTGAACCTTTAGATCTAAATTTTGTTCCAAAATATTGATTAGAAAAAAAAAACACAAAAATCTAAGTGTAAATCACTTAATCCATGTTGTCTTAGAGTCATGTTTAGTCATAGTAATTGTCACATTATGTTCTAAGTTTGTGTTGAATTTTATTTTGTTAATTGAATTCTAGATACATTTGTTCATGTATTCTTGTCATTCTTAGCCTATATTTTGAATTTTGAGTCTAATTCATGCATGTTATTTAGTTCATAACATGTTCTAAATCAATTCCTAGAAGTAGTCTTGTTCTTGAACTTTTTTTTTGCTTTCTAAGTTTCCTACATGATGCCTATGATGAAGTTGAGTTGTGGTGCTGAGTTGTGGCTGGATTTGTGAATCAAAACAAGTCTTAAGCTCTCTTTAATTGTGTTATTCAAGATAATTGAGCATAAGCAAACACAAATTGTAACTATCTAAGCCTTAAGCAACATAAACACTACTCTTGATTTCTAGGCTGAAATCGCTGGTGCTGGCAGCTTGAACATACGAACTTGTATAAATTACTGGGAATTGGTCACTACGTTTTTTGAGCTGAAACTTTTACTGAATTTTCTAGACATCTGGACGAAAATTATAAAAAAAGAACCAAGAGATTTGGATTAAAGTAAAAAATAAGAAAAATCTCACAAGTTGGCAGAAAAATCAGTGTCCAGGAAAAGAAAGTGTGCTTGTTGTTTTGGCTCAAAATTTGTTCTATAATTGGTGCCTATTTTATACCAATCCTAGTTCTGAAATTTCAATTGAAAATTATTGTGAAAACAAGTGCCAAAACTAGAGGTTTCTTGAGTCTTTTTTTTTTTTTTTTTAGAGTTTTTCTACTCTACTCTAGAGCCATTCTAGGTTTCTCTTTGAGTCCTAGCTTGCTTTTTTGTGCTTTTCATTGCTTTAGTTGTTGAATAATCCTTGGAAATTTGTCTTGTTAAAACTCTATTGGTTTAGCTTTCATTTCATTTTTTTTTGTCTTTGGTTATTGCTTGTCTCTTTGTTTCCTTGCTTGTGAGTTGCCATATAGGGAATTGGAAAGGAGGATTGGTGCCATATCTTGAAGAATTTGAGTCAAGAAGCAAGGGGCCAACCACCTTAAGAGCTATTGGACTAAGAAGCACTCCAAATTGAGTGAAACACTAAAGAGAGAATAGCCACCACAATTGAGGACTTTTTTCTTTGTAATTTTGTAATTGGCAATTTGCTTTGCTTTCAAATTTTGTAACAAAAAGGCCTTTCATTGGAAGTAAGTTGGGAGCCTCCGCTAGGTCACCCTACTTCCATTTGTGTGTAATAATTTTAGGCAATTTCCCCTTAGGATAGTGAGTGTTTTGTTGGGAACCTTAAATGAGGTCATCCAAACACTCTTAGGATCCGCCTAGTTTGCATTTCTTGCACTTTAATTTCTTGCTTATTTTCATAGCTTATTTCCTTTACCCTCCATTGTCAAACTGCCTAGATAGCTTGCCTTTTACTAATTAGTTTTTACCTTATCTTTCACACCTCTTTTAGTGTTTATTTTGGCTAGTTTCAACCATAGTTTATTTTACCTTTTGTTTTCAAACCCCCAACAAGAAAGAACCATAACTTAGGAACCAACATGAGTCTTCATTCTTCATCTAGTGTTAATGGTGAGGGTTCTACTCCTAAGGACCCCTTGTATAAGATATTAGATGAGTTGAGATCCCTTAAGTTGTGGAAAGAAAAACAAGAGAGAAAAGAAAAAGGTAAAAAAAAGAGTGGAAGAAATAAGTCAAGATGAAAGAAAGAAAATAAGAGAGGAAGAAAGAAGAAAAATAATGAAAGAAATGAAAAGAGAAAAACATGTCTCCTATAGTAGTCATAACTCTTGCAAGAGCCTAAGTGAAGAACTTCGTGACTATTATGAAGGAAGGCATAGGTCACATCTTACACCTCACTCCCATAGGAGAGAAAATGAAAGGAAGCCTCAAGAGGTTAACATTAAACTCCCATACTTCCATGGGAAGGACAATGTAGAGGCTAATTTAGATTGGGAAATAAGTGTAGAGCAACAACTTAAAAGGAAGTCTACTTCAAAATCTTATGGCTCTCACTCTTATCCAAAGAAAGACCAAGGTCAAGGAATCTTAGGGGTGAGACCTTCTAAGCCCAAAGATGATAAGGGTAAGACAATAGAAAAGCAACCCCTTAAGGCTAGTATGCAAGAGAAGACTAGCTCCATGAAGTGCTTTAAATGTCTTGGAAGAGGACACATTACTTCTCAATGCCCCACCAAGAAAACCATGATTATGAGGGGCCAAGACATTTATAGTAGCCAAGATGAGGCTACTACTTCACCTTCCTCTAGTAAAAGTGAAGAAGCAAAAGGGGAAGAATCTAGTGAAGAGATCTACCCCCAAGAAGAAGGACAACCTTTAATGGTTAAGGAGGAGTGTAAGGAGGTAAGTGTCTCCTCCAAGAGGTTAGCTAAGAAGGAAAGACATTTTGAAATAAAGACAAATATTAAAGAAATTTCCCTTCTTAGACAACCTCCACATTTTCTCCTTTGTAAAAAGACACTTGTTAGCATTGCCACATCTCTTAGGCTTGAGTTTATTCCTCAAGTAAAGGAGTTGTTGGATGAGGGTTTGGTTCGCAAGAGATTAAATCTTTGTGCTTTGTTGGTGCCCAAAATAGGTATTATTAGGCGCCAAATCCCAAAAATAGGTGGTGTGATGAATGCTTTGGGTGGTGCAACACTCTTTTGTAAAATCACTCGTGCACCCAACATCTTCATGATTTGTGTACATAGGGACTCGTTAGGTAGGTTTGTTCTTATTTTTAGTTTCAATACAAACTTAGGCACTCATATGGGACACCTTAGGTTTGTCATATTTTTTGGTAGGAATAATCAACATGAAAATACAGAAAAAGGTATGTTCTATTGCTTTACTTTTCTTAATTTTTTAAATTGTGATCAAGGGGTTCCCATGAACCCTAAGAGAATAAAGGTCATTCCTGAGTGGCCCGCTCCACCAAGTGTAAGAAAAATTTGGGGCTTCCAAGACTTAACAAACTTTTACAAAAGGTTTGCCCCGTATTTTTCTATACTTGTAGCACCACTCAATGAGTTGGTGAGGAACCATGTTCCTTCATGGGAAGATGCCCAGGAAATGAGTTTTCAGACCTTACCTTACTTCAACATACTAAACACCACTAATACATATGTTTTTGTTATTTTTACAGGTGTTGAGGGAAAAAGCCCAGAGTTTCAAGAACCTCGGGATTTGAGGTCAAATCCTTTTCAAGGGGGAGGGAATGATGCAATCCTACCCCGCAAGGGCATTGGATAGAAAACTGCAAGTAGATTGGGCCAGATATGCAAGAGAAGGCCCTAGGGTTCTTATGAGCCTTAGGGTAGATTTCGGGTCTATGGGCTAAGTACGAGCCCACTTATCTTTGTAAATATTAGATTAAGGTTTCATTATTTTTGGGCCTTGTATTTAGCGCTCCATAATGTAGGTAGGGTACCCTAGAAATATAGGATTTTTCAGCCCTTGTATTTTAGGGCACCTAGACTAGTTTTTGTATTAGGGGTAGTTTTGTAATTTCACATGCACTAAGTGGATATTTGATGTGTGTGGTTGGAAATAAATTTAATTGAATTGGTAGAAGCCCAATCCAATTAAATTTTAGAGGGGGAGGTGAGCATTTGCTTACTACACCCCATTGCCACATCATATAGTCACACTTTGGGCATGTCCTTCATGCTTTTCATGCCTCATGACACCTAAGCACACTTAGTGGAGAATCTTGGAATTGATCTTGGATTAGTGGGCTGAACCATAACTAAAATTCACTAATCATAATTAGTGAAATTTTGGCTCCAAAGTTTGGCTCCACAAATTCAATTTCAAATTCAAGTGAAATTTGAATTTCCCTCCAATTTTGTGTGACACTTAGGCTATAAATAGAGGTCATGTGTGTGCATTTTTTTCAACTTTGATCATTTGAATATTAACTTCAGATTTCAGAGCTCTTTTAGAGCACAAAATTTCGTGCTCTTCTCTCCCTCTCCCTTCATTCACCTCCTTCTTCCTCCAAGCTCTTATCCATGGCCTCCTATGGTGGTGAGCTTCTTCTAGACTCATCTTCTCCTTGAAGTGGCGTCTCCTCTCTCTCTTTCTTCTCCATTCCGCTGCCATTCATCTTCCAAGGAGCAAAGGAATCCATTGATGAAGAAGATCCTAGGCCTACAAGCTCCAATGGAGCTTGCATCACCTAGTTTCCCATTGATGTGTCATTATTTTCTCATATTTCTTAACCCTTTTTGTCACCATTTTAATTACTGATTAGCCTTAATTATCAAATTAATTATGCAGTTTTATCATTTGGGCCTACTGGATTAATTTTGTGTTTTTAATTTAATTTCAAGAGAATTATAAGTAATTGGGCTTGAATCCAGAATTGGGCTTGGACTTGAAGAGAGCAGACTATTTTATTCTACCAAATCTTATCTTATCTAGATTTTATCTCATCTAGATATTATTTCATCTAGATTTTATCTCATCTAGATATTATTTCATCTAGATCTTATCTTATCTTATCTTATCTAGATTTTATCTCATCTAGATATTATTTCATCTAGATCTTATATTATCTTATCTTATCTAGATTTTATTTTATTTATAGGCTTGGACTTAAAACAAATTTGTAAGCTTTGGGGCTGAGAACTATATAACAGCACCAAGGTTTTAGTTTTAGCTCTCTCTTTTTGGGTTTTACTTCTCTTTCGTTTTAGGCCCTCTCTTTTCGTTTTAGTCACTTTTCGTTTTAGGGAGAAATAATACTTTTAGGTTTTGCAATTCCAGTTTTTACTATTCACGTAGCAATAAAATTTCATTTTCTGCTTCAATCTGCAATTTCGTTTTCTGCTGATTAATGGAAGGCTAAGTCTCCAACATTGTTTTCTCTTGAGGATCAAGCACAACTCTCTTTGAGGTTTTATTATTACTATTGAATTCTGATCAGTTTTTCCTCTTCACCAATTACTCTGTATTTGTTGTTATTAATCCATGCATGCTTAGTGCTTGATTAATTGTCTCTGTGCTTAATTTACGTTCATACTTAATGATCAGTTTTGTTCATGATTAATTGGTGTATGTGTTGCTTAATCACATAATGATTGTCTTATGTTAAATTTCGCTTAGTAATTTAATTTAGGGTTGGATTAAGTGGTTGAACTGATAAAGGATAAATTCTCGTAACCTAGGATAAGAGACTTGCTTGTGAATCAAGGGGAAACAACGTGTTTTAATTCTGATATTTTCTAATTAAAATTTGCTCGCTGTTTAACTTACAAAAACAAACAACTCCCCCCCCCCCCCAATTCGTTACTATTTTATTACGATCTATTATGAATGTTTGGTTGAACATTGCTCGTTGGGAGACGACCTAGAATAGCTTCCTAGATACTGCATTTTTAATGTTTATTTGATTCGGGTACGACCTCGATCACCCATTCTCCCCTCAACTGGTGAATTACCAAGGCTGAGTCTCAATACACTTTGAGCAACTTGACGTTAAAGTCAATTGCCGCTTGGATTCCAAGGGTGCATGCCTAGTATTCAGCCATATTATTCGTGCAATCGAAACCCAATCTGGTCGTGAAGGGAATGCATTGTTGTCGGGGGACAGCAAAGCCGCCCTAACCCCATGGCCTAGGGCGTTGGACGCGCCGTCGAACCACACGATCCACTTATCCTTGTCTTCATCCTCCACCTTCACCCCGAACAAGGCCATGATGTCTTCATCTGGAAACTCCGGATGCATGGGCTGGTAGTCATTGAGAGGCTGCTGAGACAGATAGCTCACCAAGGCACTTCCTTTTATCGCCTTTTGAGTGACATAGATAATGTCAAACTCAGATAGCAGAACTTGCCATCGAGCAATCCATCTTGTAAGAGCGAGTTTCTCAAAAATGTACTTGGCTGGGTCCATCTTGGATACCAACCAAGTAGTATAGCTTAACATATACTACCTTAGACGATGGGATGCCTATACCAAGGCACAACACGTCCTTTCCAACAGAGAGTAGTTCATCTCACAGGTAGTGAACTTTTTGCTTAAGTAGTAGACGGTCCGTTCTCTCTTTCCGGAATTGTCATGCTGCCCCAGCATGCACCCCATCGCCTCATCCAATACTGTCATGTACAGGATAAGAGGTCACCCGGGCACTAGTGGCATAAGCATAGGAGGGTTCATAAGGCATTGCTTGATCCTACCGAATGCCACTTGACAGTCGTCGTTCCATCGGACCGACTGATTCTTGTGCAAAAGTTTGAAGAGAGGCTCACAGGTAGCGGTGAGCTATGATATGAACCTCGCTATATAGTTTAGGCGCCTCAAGAAACCTCAGACTTGTTTTTCAGTGTGCGGTTCAGGCATCTCAAGGATGGCCTTTACCTTTTCGGGGTCCACCTCTATTCCTTTCTAACTTACGACGAAACCAAGCAATTTTCCTGACTTGACCCTGAAGGTGCACTTGGCGAGGTTCAACCTTAATTGGAACTTCTGCAGTCTCTCGAACAACTTCCGCAAGTTGACAAGATGTTCCTCCTTAGTCCTAGACTTGGCAATCATGTCATCCATGTAGACTTCAATCTCTTTGTGCATCATATCATGGAATAAGGCTACCATAGCCCTCTGTTAGGTTGCCCCGGCGTTCTTGAGCCCAAAGGACATCACCTTATAATAGAATGTTCCCTACAAGGTGACGAACATAGTTTTCTCCATGTCCTCCGGCGCCATCTTTATCTGATTGTAACCCGAGAACCCGTCCATGAAGGAAAACAAAGCAAAATTGGTTGTGTTATCTACAAGGACGTTGATGTGTGGTAAAGGGAAGTTATCCTTTGGACTGGCTCAGTTTAGGTCCTGATAGTCCACACACATCCGTACCTTCCCATCCTTCTTAGGGGCCAGCACAATATTGGCCATCCATTCGGGGTATCGAGCCACTGCCAAAAAAGCCAGCATCAAACTTCTTTTTCACCTCTTCTTTGATCTTCAAGGACATCTCATGCTTCATCCTTCTTAGCTTTTATTTTACTAGGGAACAATCGAGATTCAACAGCAATCGATGTTGTACAATGTTGGGGTTCAAACTGGGCATATCTTGCTACGACCAAGCGAAGATGTCTTGGTAGTTCCGTAGCAACACCACCAATTCATCTCGGACCGGTGTGGCCATACCTGTACCAACCTTTACCTTTTTCCTTTCCTTGCTAACACCCAAGTTTACGATTTTCATTTCTTCTTGGTGCGACTTCATCTCTCGGTCTTCCTAAGCGACTATCCTTTCTAGCTCCGGGGAAAACCCCATATCTTTATCTTCTCCATTCTCGGCTTGGCTTGCTATTCATTCAAAATCGATGTCAGGGTCCTCAGTATTAGTACCTTCACGGGACTCGTCGTCAGATCTGTACCATTTTAATCGCAACAGAAATAAACATGCAGATAAATGAGAATGGGTGAAGGTGCAAGAACAAATGAAGGAAAGATCTTATATTATATATCTTGATAGCAGAAAGACATAATGCCCTAACATGGAGAAAACCGTAAAGCCTAGGCCTAGCTATAAGGTTAAAACTAACGAATTACATTGTGCCCTCATCAGAAACTTTGGGTCGTTCAACAACTTGCCATTTTCCTAATTGATAATCAGGAAGGCACAGCTGTACCCAGTTTGAACGCTCCTAAGGGGCATCGTCGTGTATCAGGGCGACTTGCTCTTCACACCTCCAGCCCGCACTCACGAAGCTCTTGCTGATGTGGCATAGAGTGGCTTCTTTCACTTGTGGCCTTGGCTGTTGGCTTATGCCCCTACTTCTTCTCTCTAGGGTGCTTCTTCTTACATCCGCATGCATGGGCCTATAGCCTAGCCCAAACCTCCCGCAGTTTTCCTTAAATTCCACCAAGCTGGCCACACCATCGTTGTTCTTTCCTAAGCCCATTTCGGGGTCATATAACATCACACGGGCTACCATTATTGCAGAGTCAGACATGCAGAGTCGCATCGAGAAGGATTCCACAGAAGCATTGCTCACTATCTCAAAGGACTGAAAAGTTGTCTCCAAGGATTCTTCCACGGCTTCAACATACGGCATAGAAGAAGGGCAGCTTACTAAAATATCCTCCTCCCCCAAGACCACCCCAACCGAGTGAATCCAAGGTCGGCCCAAAAGACAATTATAAGCTAGATTGATGTCCATCACTTGGAAAGTGATCTGGCAAAAGTGAGGTCCAACCTGAATTTGGAGGTCAATCTCCCCTATTATGTTTCGGCGGGTGCCGTCAAAAGCCCGTACTATCATAGAGCTCGGCTTTAGATGTGACACATTGAAAGGCAGCTTGTTCAATGTACTCCCAGGGATGACATTGAGCAATGAGCCATTGTTGACGAGTACCTTAGCCACAATGTGGTCCATAAACTTGACGGACACTTGTAAGGCCTTACTGTGTCCCCGCCCTTTGACAGGGATGTCCTCCTCGGCGAAGGTGATATTTTCGATGATGCCCTCGAAGCCTTCCATGCAAATATCTTGGGCCACGTGGGCCTCATTCAAAACTTTAACCAGCAACATCCGATGAGGTTCGAAACTCATGAGCAGTTCCAAAAGGAAGACCCTTGCTGGGGTTTTGTTGAGCTATTCAATCACCTTGAACTCACTCTGTTAAATTATTCGGAGGAACTCGTTGGCCTCTTCTATGGACACTTTCTTTCCGCTGAAGTCTTCTCCTTTCTCAGCGAATCTCCCGGTCAGAACATCCTCCTCGAAAGTGGGGCCCGCTTCGTTGGTCTCTTCCACGACCACCTTCACCTTCCCCTTGGCACCCGTGGGTCATACTGACGAGTTAGGCGCTGCGAAGATGCGACTGCTATGAGTCATACCACTTAGGCTGGTGATGTTGGTAACTTTGGCAGAAAGTAAGTCAATGTTGGTGGCCTCCTCTTTCTTTTCGCTTGGCTTCTGAGGGGCGTATCTCCATGGGACTGCCTTGTCTCTTCAGTAGGGGAAGGGGCAGGTTTGCTACCTTGGATAGGTCGAGAATCTCGGGGTCTCTAGGAGGCCACACCCCTGGTGAAGTGTATCACCAAAGGCTTGGGTTTAGCGGGGCTTTCTTTGTCCGCTGACTGCATGCATACGTGTTGTTCTCCCTTGTTCCCTTCACCAATCTCAAACCAGCCTTGGTCCATCAGTTGTTGCACCAGCTCCTCTGCCGTTGAACATGTTTCCATGTGATGCATCAAATAGTAGACCCCTTTGTGCCCATCAAAGGAAACCATGCCCGCCTCCTGCAAAGCGTCAAAGATAAACCTTCTTAAGGTTACCACGTCCTTCATTTGCTTGGGCCTTTACTGCCCGCACGCCTCTATTGCATTTACCGTCGGTCCCCCATGATTTGCGAGCAGATTTGTTTTCACATTTGGGCCATCTTCTTGGAATGTTAGCCATCCTGCGTCAATCAAGCTTTGGACTTTATGCTTAAGGGCCACTCACTGCTTGATCGAATACCCCGGAGTACCTCTGTGAGACGCGTAAGTCGTGTCGGGGTTGTACCACCTCGGGAAAGAAGACTGGTAGATTATTCTGGGGGTTACCACCGCCAACTGGTTAGTGATTAGGGATGGCAACAAGTCCCCGTATGACATCGAAATTGGGGCAAACTCTGGAAGCTTCTTTACTGGAGGGTTTCTCCCCGTATTGGAATTTATGCCAAGATTTGCATTGCCGATGGGACAAGGTTGCATTGGAGCCAGGGCTTGAGCGGGAGCTCTTAGTCACTTTTGGAGAACATTGTGGGGTAAGGTTGGAACAAAGCTACTCTTTTCCACCATATGTCATCCTCAAACTGCTGGCCAAACTGAGGTAGTAAACCAAACTTTGTCTTCTCTTCTTAGAGCTGTGATTAAAAAGAATATAAAGAGTTGGGAAGAATTTCTGACTCATGTTGAATTTGCATACAATAGGGTTGTACATAGCACTACACAACACTCTCCATTCGAAGTAGTGTATGGTTTTAATCCCTTGACTCCTCTTAATTTGTTACCATTGCCTAACATTTCTGATTTTTAGCATAAGGATGCACAGGCTAAAGTTGAGTATGTGAAAAGATTGCATGAGCAGGTGAAGGGTCAAATTTCATAGAAGAATGAAAGTTGTGCCAAGCAAGTCAACAAGAACAGGAAGGAAGTGGTACTTGAACCAGGTGATTGGGTTTGGATACACATGAGGAAGGAGAGGTTCCCTAAACAAAGGAAGTCCAAACTTCAACCTAGAGGAGATGGATCTTTCCAAGTACTAGAGAGGATCAATGACAATTCTTACAAGATTGATATTCCAGGTGAATATGGAGTAAGTTCTTCATTTAATGTTGCTTACTTGACTCCATTTGTTGCAGGTGATGATTTAGAACATTTGAAGGCAAATTCTTTCCAAGAAGGAGGGAATGATAAGAATCTTGAAACTGCCCAAATACAGGGACCTATGACCAGGAGTAGGACCAAACAGCCAGTGGATACCCTCCAACAAATGGTAGCAGACATACTTAACAAGGCCCAAGTGGAGAAGGATGAAGGCCCAGAAGTAGAGGCATTACTAAGCATATTAATCGTTGCTAAAGGCCCATACTAATATGAAGACCCATGCCAAATATGTTCTATTTTTTATTTATAATTTTTTCGTTGTAATTTTGGCCCAAATTGATTTAAAGGCCCATGTCTATTTCTATTTTTTTTTCGTTGAGATACGTTATATGTAGGGATTTCGTTTTCAATAGAAGCACTTTTGCATTTGATAAAAATTTTGTGAGAACTTCTCTTTGGGTTCCTCGCTGAACCAATCTCGGACTTATCAAGGTAATCCTTGTGGCGTCTACCCTGACTTATCTTCCCTCTCTGGAAGTGGTCTCATCCAAAACTCTTTAGCTTGTATCAAGCGATATGCTTCTAGTAAGCGATCCGCTATGATACCAGATGACGTGATCCTTACTAGGAGTAGATCGCTTGATACAAGCTACAGAGTTTTGGATGACGCACTTTCGGAGAGGGAAGATAAGTCAGGGTAGACACCACAAGGATTATCTTGATAAGTCTGAGATTGGTTCAACGAAGAACCCAAAGAGAAGTTCTCGCAAAATTTTTATCAAATGCAAAAGTGCCTTATGTATTTGGGGTAATATGTTGTAAACCTATTGTAAATATTATTTGGTCCTTCCTCGGAATGAAAGTAGCCAAGACACCATAGTTTGAAAGGAGACACATGATGGGTTGCTTCGACAACAACAGTTAAAGTTGCTCTCAAAATCCTCCCTGTGTTCCTCGTTCCAAGCAATATGGAAATGGTTGGGCTAGTAGCACATTAGGAGATTGTTATGATATATGGAAGAATGTTTTGATAACTAATATGAAAAGGTGGAAGAGAGGCCTGAGTGAAAGACATATTAGCCGAAAAAATCATTTATATGTATAATAAATGAATGTATAATAAACAATAAAAAATATACATATTCAAATGTTCAAAAATGAAATGATTAAATGTATGTTGGGTAAAATATTTTAGTCAATTTCTAATTTTTTTTACTAGCTAAAAAATTTGTTTCACTGTTCGGTAAACAAAATTTGTTTAGTAGATTTTGAATAGCTTTTGACATTTTATGAAACATGAATTTTTAAAACGTTAACTTCTACCTCTTTATATATATTTTTATCCTTAATATATTTATCAAATTTATTGATTGTCCTTTTTAGATAAATTACAATTTTATTAATTTTCTATCATTTTATACTTTTTAGCTACTTTAACAACTAATTTGACTAAACATTTATAATTTAATAAGTAAATTTTTTTTTAATTTTCAGCTAACTTTTCAGCTAATTTAGCCAAATACAACTTATAATTCATTATCATTTTTTGAATACCTAGTAATAATAATAAGAAAAATATTTTATAACATGTGCATTAAAAATCCACTCAATCAAATGTTGTAGCAATTAATATAATTTATTCTAATAAAAAAGTAATTTATATAACTTATTGAATAAATAAAAACTAAAACAGTAAATGCAATAAATGAATTCATGCTAACAAATAAATGTACAAATTGAAAATTTAAAAAATGAAACCATTAAAATTCATTCTTCTAATAATGATAAATGCATAATAATATTTTTTAAAAAGATAATAAAAATAAAATAAATATTTTATAATATGTATATTAAAAACCTATTCTCTATTAATTTTCTAGTAATTAATATATTTATTAAATAAATAAAAATAATGTAGTTTAAAAAATGGTCTACTGTCTAACCTATCCTTAATGATGTAGACAGTAAAAAGAAACACCCTAAGGTAAACTTAGAATACATTATATCTATATAATATATAAATTTTTTCACTAATGATAATATAGCAAAGTAGGAGGAAAATCTCTATAAAGAAGATAAAATATATTTTTAAACTATATTTTTTTATCATCCTAAGATTAGAAATGTATGTTTTTCATTATTATAAAATTATTATAGAATTTTTAATACGTTTTTCATCCTAAAATAATTAAAATGTGTTACTTTTTTTATTCAAAGAAATGTTTGTATTTAAACTTATAATTATAATTTTTTACATCAATTATGTATATAATTGATATAAATAAAATATTTTTTATATTAATTATGCATGAAATTAATATAAAAAAGTTATACATGTAAAGTTAGATAATCAAATTTTATTTTAGACTAAAAATAATATATTTTAATTTTATAACAACGAAAAATATATTTTAATTTTAACATAGACAAAAAAACACATTTTTTATTTTATGAGAAAAACATATTTAAAGTGAAAAAAATAGTGGAAAAATGAAAGTGATGGGTTGTTTTGTTTGGGTTATCTTTGTGGGTGAATATATTTTTTGTTTGGACCGTGAATTCTGAAATTAAATAGTGGTAATTAAAACGGTGGTATATATAACACCGAACAGGGTTCGGACGTGGATGGTTCAAGAAGCAGGCGACAACCTAGGCTAAGTGTCTCTCTGCAATGCAAACCCAATAACCCTTTCCTTCCTGACACTTCATTATTTTATTCCATTTATTTATACTTTTCATGAAGGTTTAAGGTAATTTTCACAGAGAGAAAGAGAGAGTAGAGATGGAAGGAGAAGGAGGAAGCGCAACCAGAAAGAGAGGGAAAGATGGTGAGACTGAGACGACGACACGTTACAAAGGAATCAGAATGAGAAAGTGGGGCAAGTGGGTCGCTGAGATTCGAGAACCCAACAAGCGTTCCAGGATTTGGCTCGGTTCTTACTCCACGCCCGTCGCGGCGGCGCGTGCTTATGACACCGCCGTTTTCTATCTCCGGGGGCCCTCCGCGCGCCTCAACTTCCCGGAGCTTCTCGCCGCGGAGGGCCCCGCCGCCTCCGACGCCGTCATGTCCGCGGCCTCCATCCGGAAGAAGGCCACCGAGGTTGGCGCCCGAGTCGACGCACTTCACCGCCAGGACCCCCACGCGCCGCCTGCCGGAGAATTCGCCGACCGAGTCGACCTTAATAAGATACCCGAACCCGAGAATTCCGATTGTGACTACTGGGGCGGGGATTAGAAGTGTTGTTGGGTTGGGGCGGTTGCTAACGTGCGCCGTGTGTGGAGGTTACAAAGTGGAGCATGGTGATGATGATCGTGACATGAGGCCCGTTTCTGTTGTGTAACTTTTTTTTGGTTTACTCTTTTAATTTGGATTTCACAGAGGAATTTTGGTGCTGTCTAATTTTTAAATGTAAATTACTTGATCATCGCCCACCTCTTCCTTGTCGCTTTTAATTTTAAATTTAAATGTCTACTCTTTCTGAGATAGAGTTCGGTGGTAAACTGGTAATTGGGAATTTTTCGAAAAGTACAAATTATAATCTTTTAGAAATTGATGACAGATAATAGAGTTTATAACAATTCGTACCGTAGAATCGAAGTTAGTGATACAAAATTTACAATAATTTATAATTTTGTTCAACCAATTGATGACAGACATTACACTCACACTATATGATAAACTTTGATATTATGACCTTGTTTTTAAACGATAAGAAAACCTTGTTTTTAAAAATTATTTTTTTAATTGGAAGAAAAAGGGTTAGAGGGGGCAGCAATGGCCTAAGGTGCTAAGGAGTTGGGTGGAAAGAGAGAGTGAGCCATGTTAACCACTCAAGTAATTGTAATATTATAATATTATAGCTACTAAAGAGTAAAAAATTGGAAGTTAGGTGATTTTATGAGTTGTATTTGTGAAGAGAAGGGACCATTGGGGAGGGATGATGCTGTGGTCACTACTCTGTTTCGATGATAACGATGGGTGATGGATGGGGTCGGTTAATCGGTTCTGTCGTCTCAGATTTTTGTCTATTTGGAGTCAAATCTCAGACGACAATTGTATCCAACAAATGGAAAATAGAAAAAACAGAAAATATGAAAAGCAACCGAAAATGTAAGAAAGAAAGAGATATGTCTCCAATGTGAAACCAAAATTGTAGCTCCTCACGCCTCCAAAGAAGATTACTGTTCCTCAATTAAACTATTAACAAATATCTCCCCCAAATGTTGTGTTTTATTTGTTTTGTGATCCGCTGTAGATTATATTTATATATATATATATATATATATATATATATATATATATATATATATATATATATATATATATATAAATAAGATTGTAGGTTAAAGTATAAGTAACTTAATAAGAGTTTAGTTCTGAAATAATAATTTGTAAATATTTTGGTTTTGATTTTTGTTTTATCATGAGTGAGATTATGATTATGGATGTTTTTCAATTTATTGGATAAGATATTAATGGCAACATGTAATTGTTATCGACTTAAATTTTTTTTACATATAATAAAGATCAATCATAAATTATCTTATTAAATAAATTATTTTCACATGTAAAAATAATATAATCTTAGTGTTAAGTGCACCAATCCTTTTAGATTTTTTTGGTTTTGATTTGATACGTTAATTGTGAGTTTGAATATGAGCTCTGTTCCATATTTCGTTTGCATCTATAAAAAATTTTAAGGTATTGACGTGAATTAGTCCATGATTAGAAGGAGATGCATCATGCTAGACAGGGAGAGTGATCAATACATTCATACATGTTTTGTTTTGCGTCTCGAAACAAATCCCACATCTGGTCACGAGTTACAAATAAAAGATTCTGCGTGACGTGAAAATGTACAAAAACTAAAAGTTAAAAACGTGTCCAAACTCCAAACCCACTAGAAAAAAGCTAAAGCCAGAGGCACCTCCTTAACTTAGATATATAGATTTGTCAAGTGAGTGTATAAGCCAACATAGAGAATAAAAAAATGAAGACGTATGAAAAGAGCATGACCTCTGTATAGAAGACAAACTTATTATTGTTGGGGGACTATTTGAAATGGTGTTGGAGAGGCATTTATTGCTTGATTTTCACGTCCAATTTTTATTTTGATGCAAAAGTTAATACTAGTTATTTCACAAAATTCATCAAATTTTATCCAAACATGCTAGAGACATTCTTGATTAGCTCGCTCTTTTCAAGAGGTTTGTTTTTTCATACGAAAAGAAGGCGCACTAAAATAACGTGGAGACTGAAAAACAAAACCTATATTGCTGATCGCTAGGCATGGTGAGTCTTTGGTATTTTCTAAAAGCAATTCTATTAACAAGTAAAAATAAAGATAATCTCGTAAAAATGTCCTTATAACATAATTTGAACATAATTGCATTTTATAATGACCAAACCTGTTTTAGAATCAGTTCTTTTAACTATTTCTTTTGCACCGTTGACAAATCATTTTACAACGAAAAGCATGGTGACAAGGTCCTTTATCCTTGTCTCAACTTGGAAAAAAAAGGAAAAATATAAACAGGTCGAAAAGTTATGAATCTTATTACGCGCAAGGTTTTTAATTGTGATTACAAGGAGTTGTGTTATCCTTAAAAGCTTTAATATTACAAGAAATTACCGATAAATAAAGCCAACGTGATTCCGTTGCAATACAGTTGTAGAAACCTCAAATGTTGCGATCGCAATTGCAGTTAATGTAAAATGATGTGAAAATAGAGTTTTTATGGTTCTCCCTATAATTTAGGAGATTTTGATATTATTAATTTTTTAATTAATCAAATCACATACCATCTTTTCATTAATTATTATTTTTTAATTTATAAAATTATTCCTCGATTCTTATTTTTTAAAATTTTAAATTATAACTTTTTAAAATTAAAAATATGATTAAAGATAATTTTAGAAGTATAAAACTTAAAATCTTTTTAATTAATTTCAACACTTTTTTATAAAAAAATCTTTTAGGTTTAGGATTTTAATTTTTTATTTATTTTTTCTTAAGCATAAATTTTATAAAAAAATGTTCAAAGTAACTAAAAAGATTTTAGGATTCAGATTTGTAAAGTCATCTTTAATCATATTTTTCAATTTAAAATATTAAATTTTAAAACATAATAATTAACGACTAATTTGAAGAAAAATAATTAATAAAAAATAGCATGTAATTTAATTGATTAAAAAATTACTAGTATCAAAACTTCCAAATTATTGGTGGCTCTGATTTGCTTCGACATCAACAATGCTATTTGTCACGATTAATTCGTGAAAAATAACAGGAAATGAGTACATTGAGGTGCACCTGATTCATAATGTGCCGCTTTCACACTTTAAATTAAAAATAAGGTAAGATAAGAACAGAACAAACCATATTCATGCTGTTAAAATTGTGAGTTACTTTCAGCTTCTACAATTGCTGCAACATGCAAATTCAATGTAGGTTTGGATTAAGGTTTATAAACTTAAATTTGAGTTACATTTATGTTTGCAAAAACAACCCGGATCTTGCTTCATGAAACTGAATTATTATACAAAATTTTAACGTGTAAACGTATTTTTTTTAGAATAACCAAACATGTCCCGTAACTAAGTTTAGTTACCAAGCATCTAAACTGAAAACCAACAATAGCATCACACATTATTTTATACATTATTAGTGCAAAAGGGCCCTCACTCTGTCAGTCTGTCCGCAGCTTGCAAATTTCAAACATTCACATCATTACTTCTCACGGAGAGGAATTATCATATACAAATATAGCAAAATTTAAGATCTACCGCATTCTTTTCCAGTCATGGCATCGGATTCTATACTTAGTAATGGCCCTTGATTTTTTCTAATAATAACAAATATTTGTGTTACAGTAAAGTAATTATTTATGGATTTAGAATTACCATGAGGCGGTTGGGACCCCGTTGCACTTTTCTTATATATTAGTAGTACATGCATAAGAGGAAAAAAAATTATCTCTTTATTAAGCCAAATAATCCCTTCGTGAAATCTAATTACAAAGCTTTGATGAAAAATTCTTTTATGAACACAGTCGGTCGATCTAACTAGGGTGAAAATGAGTCAAGTCAAACCAAACTTTACTAGGCTTGAGTTCGGCTTGAGTTGAATACGTAAGGCTTGAGCATGACTCATTACCTGTCATAGACTTTTTTTTAAGGCTCGGCTCGACTTATATAAAAGCCTGACTTGGACCATGAGCCTATTTAAAAGTTTGCTTAAATACGTCTTTGATTAATTAATTATTTTAAAATCTAGTGAAATACTAACTAAAAAAAACTTATAAAATTTCATATAAGTAATGTACAAATCCAAAAATAATTGATAAACAAAATCATATTGAATTCAAGTCGTTAAAGCACAAAGTATATCAAAAGAAAATAAAAAGAGCATAATATTAAAAAATGTATGGATTAGAGATGATTTACACTAATATAGCCAAACAAAAATTATTATTAGTTAAATTAACAATTTTTAATCCAATTTTTGAATATATAAGTATATTAAATATTTTTTAAAAAATATATTACAATAATTTCATCTTAGTCTACTCAAGCCATATGTTATATACTATTGATCGAGGCCATACCCGAATCAAATAAACATTAAAAATGCAGTATCTAAGAAGTGATCATAGGTCGTCTCCCAACGAGCAATGATCAACCAAACGTTCATAATAGATAGTAATAATAGATAGTAATAAAACAGTAACGAATTGGGGGTTGTTTGTTTTTGTAAATTAAACAACAAACAAATTTGAATTAGAAAATAACAGAATTAAAACATGTTTCCCCTTAATTCACAAGCAAGTCTCTTATCTTAGGTTACGAGAATTTATCCTTAATCAGTTCAACCACTTAATCCAATCCTAAATTAAATTACTAAGCGAAAATTAAGATAAGGTTGTTATTATGTGATTAAACAACACATACACCAATTAATCATGAACGAAACTGATCATTAAGCATGAACGTAAATTAAGCGCAGAAACAATTAATCAAGCACTAAGCATGTATGGATTAATAGCAACAAATACAAAGTAATTGGTGAAGAGAAAAAACTGATCAGTATTCAATAGTAATAACAAAACCTCAAAGAGAACTGTGTTTGATCCTCAAGAGAAAACAATGTTGGAGACTTAACCTTCCATTAATCAGTAGAAACGAAACTGTAGATTGAAGCCGAAACAAAATTACAGAAAATGAATTTTATTTTATGTGAAAAGTGTGCATGAACAGTAATAAAAACTGGAATTCTAAAATCCTAGAATTATTCTCCTCTCCGAAAAAAAACTCCCTAAACTAAAACCTTGGTGTTGTTATATAGGTCATCAGTCCCAAAGCTCACTAATCTATTTTAAGTCCAAGATCATAAACGAAATAAAATAAAATCTGGACAAGATAAGATAAGATTGGATGAAATAAAATCGAGACGAAATAAAATCTAGATGGAATAAAATTGGGATAAAATAAAATCTAGATAGAATAAAATCTGAATAAGATAAGATTTGATAAAATAAAGTTATTATTATTATTATTATTATTATTATTATTATTATTATTGTTGTTGTTGTTGTTGTTGTTGTTGTTGTTGTTATTAATATTGTTAGTTAAACAAGCCGGCTTGTCAAGCTTAACAAGCTTTTTTTATAGTTTGAGCTTGACCTTTTTATCTAAAGAGGCTTCTTAAAAAGCTTGAGTTTGACCTTTATGGTAAACAAACCAAGTCGAGCCGAGCCTTACATAGACCGAGCCAAAGACCCTCGATAAGCTGCTCGACTCATTTCCACCCCTAGACGTAACCAATCAAAAGTTCAAGATGTATTGGAATAATAATAAAGTCATCACTGAAGTTTGTGCTATTATTTGAGTAATACACACCAAATTAATCAATTCAATTATAAGCATTAGTCAATTTAATCAAATTCAATAAAATTATTAAAAAATTATCTAAATTTTAAATATTCAAAATATATTAAATAAAATAATATTAAAAAATATATAAAATATTTTAGATAAATAAAAAAAAACTTCGTACCCCATTGCCCAGAGGCTCTTCGCTATGCGAAGGTATGGGGGAGGGATGTTGTACGCAGCCTTACCCTTGCATATGCAAATAGGCTGTTTCCGGATTCGAACCCATGACCAACAATAAATAATATTAAAAAAATATATAACATATTAAATAAAAGTGTATACAAATATATAGAAGATATTAAATAAAATTAATAACAAGTAAATATAAAAATATTTATTTAATAATTAATTAAATAAAATTATTTACAATTTTTTTAAAAATATTGAAATTAAAACAAAAAAGTACAAGTAAATAAAAAAATCCTAAGACCAAAAACGTAAAAAAAAAAAAGAAAAAGAAGGTTACGACTTCAAAAAGTCATAAAATATATATAAAAAAATAAACTTATAACTTTAAAATCGTAAAGTAAAAAAAACATATACAACTTTAAAGTCATAAATAAAAAAAATTAAACTAAAGTTCATTTAAAAATAAAAGAAAAAGAATAATAATATATTTTCTAACTCAGAAATCGTAACATCGATTAACCTTATTTTATTTTTGATAATAATTTAAAATCGACCCTCATATAAAAAAACGTACAAAATTTGCTTCCATTTAATAAAAAAAAAACCCATTTTGGTCTTTGTTTTCGTAGATACTAAAATGATAATTTTTGTAATATCGTAGACTAAATTAACATGTGTTCATAATTTTAGAGAATAACTCTCTATTACTCATTGTTTCAATATTATTGTGGTTGTATCTGTAGAGCACTGTACCCATGCAAGAATTACTTACCCTTGAATAGTCTTCTATGTACTTTCATGTTTTCAGTTTTCGCTAGCTCGTTTAAGTGCGGCCGGCCCTCACAACATTTCCTCATTTGATGATCCCAACTAGCAAATCACTAACAAATCAGGTCTAGAAAACCTGAAGACGGAAAAATGACCAAATTTAAAAGAATGGAGAAGTCTCTTACCAGCTAGGACATGTTTAAGTAAACTTGTTTAGAAGCAGAAGAAAAAATAAAATGAAACATATCCAAACAAGATACCCGAACATATCCAAACAAATCCTTATAATTACCCTTGACATCTACAATTGGTAGTCGTCGAAATTTTGTTTCCAGTAATAACCTATAAGTAATATATTTTTTTGGTAGACAAAAAATATTATATATAATAATAAGAGTGTAACAGGTAATGTTAGGTACAAGAAATACCCTATATAACAGTTACAATGCCCACCAAAGTAAACTATAATGCAAAGTAAAATCTTCAATGGTTAGGCTTTATTTATGACATGAAGCCATAAATAGAATATAACCGCTGCAGTTCCTTCACGCACCTCAAAATCACCATTCCTCACTCACGGTCTATTCATATAAGCAATAATAGTGCCAACAATTCACCAATTATGTGTTGGAATTGTAGGGGATTTTTATAAAATACCAATAACTACCAGAAACACATTGTCATACCCTAATTTCGTCCGGGGATTATTATTTGATGATATGCAACCTTTGATTGGCCGCTTCGAGATACTTGGCACCCTTTGTTGCACAATATGTGAAGTCCCGAGACGTGCCGGAAATCAAAAAGAAGCAGGCTTACGCGATCCGTGAAATTCCGTAATGTGACGGAAATCAAAAGGAGGTGTTTTTGCGCAATCCGTGAGTTTCCGTAACTTCTTCGAAAGCTAAAAAAGAGTAAGTACATAATCCGTAAGGATTCGTAACCTTGCGGAAGGAAAATAAGTATCGTTACGAAATTCGTAAAGTTTCGTAACGTTACGGAAAAAAGAATTACCAAAAAAGTAAAGGGGGTGCATTTAGTAAAAGGGGCGGTACAAATAGCAATCAGGCCCACTTGGGCTTTCCAGTTTCTTCCTCCAGAAGGCAGTTGCTTCTGGAGGAAGCAACCTTGCTCGCCTGGGCGAGCTGGGTGGCAAGCTCCTCCCCTATTTTGCTATAAATAGGGGGAGGAGTGAAGAATAGAGTTCAGCCTTCTTGGCACTTCTTATTCTCTCGAAATTGCTGAGGAAAATTGTTTCCGTGAAGAAAATCCAAGCCGAGGCGCTTCCGTAACGTTTCCGTGAGTAATTACGCGAAGATTTTCAACCGTTTTTCGACATTCATCGTTCGTTCTTCGTTTTCTTCAGTCTTCAACTGGTAAGTATCTCAAACCGAGCTTTTCAATTCATTCTATGTACCCGTGGTGGTCCATATTTTGTTTCATGTACTTTTATTCTCGTTTTCATTCGCTTTCTATACCCCCTTTTGACGTGCTTCAGTCATTCATTTAAGTCGTTTCTCGCCTAATCTAAAAATAAAATAAATTTCCACCGATCATTTGAATTGTATCATCCGTTAATTTCTGTTAAAATGAATTCTGACCGTTCGGTCGTGCCGTAACCACGTTGGAAATAAAAAAAGAGGTAAAATAATAAATATAATAATCAAAGAGTGAATAGGCAATTTAGTCCCTGAGATTGTAACCACTTTGCATATTAGTCCCTGACTTAAATTTTAATTCATAATAGTCCCTAACTTTACATAAGTTTTGCAAAATAGTCCTTGTCGTTAAATTCTCAAGTGACGGCGTTAGTGAGGTGTATAGGTGGCAATTCAGTGCCACGTAGATTGTCCAACGTGGCACTGAGGTCTGCATCTATAAATTCTCTCTCACACGCAAGGTTGCTTCTTCTTCCCCAAAAAAATTAGGGTTTACGAAGCTGCTGGTTGCTTCTTCTTCTTCTTCTTCCCACGCTGAGTTGCTTCTTCTTCTTCTACTCTGAGGCTCAGTCGCTGCTGCTTGTTCACTTGATTTGTCCATGTCTGCAAGTGGCAGTTGTTGTGCATTTTCTGGTAGTTTCATTCGGCAATGCCACCATGGAAGACGTGCAGCTATTCGAATTGCAAGACCAAGGAGGAACCCAGGAAGGTTATTCTATACTTGTGCATTACCCCAAACAGACCCAAATAACTGTCAATTTTTTCAATGGGTTGAAGAAGAAAACCAACTTTCTAATTCGTCTTCTGTCTCAAGAGAAACAATGGTAGTGGCTGATTTGAGGCTACAAATTGAAGCTTTGCAGAAGAAAATGAGAAATTTAACAAACATTGTGTTGTTAGGTTTTTCATTTTTAATTGTAATGTTAGTTTTAGGGGGAATGTATTTTAGGTAAAATGTGTAATAGCAGCTTTTGATATTGTAATTGTTGTTTTGCTGAAGAATTTGTAGTAGGAAGTAGCTTTTGTAGTGTAATAGCAGCTTTTGTTGCTACTGTCAATTGTTGTTTTGCTGAAGAATTTGTAGTAGGAAATAGCTTTTGTAGTGTAATAGCAGCTTTTGTTGCTACTGTCAATTACCCATTTCAATTAAATATAATTTGTTGGTGAAATTTGTTGATGAAATTTGCAGTTTATTAAATATAATTTAATAAAAGAAAGAGAATTAGGTAATAAGAAGCAGCTCATAATGTATATTGGAATGGATTGTACTACTCCAACTCCAAATCCAACACAGTGTATATAATTTATAAAAGAAAGAGAAGAAATATGATATCATTTCGAAGGGACAACTTGAAATAAAAGAAAGAGAATTAGGTGATGGCACAAGAAAGAGAAGTTTATTAAATATAATTTGTTGTTATATAACTTTTTGAAGTTATTGAAGTAGCACTAAACTAGGTGGTCCTACTCCAACTCCAAATCCAACACAGTGTATAATTTATAAAAGAAAGAGAAGAAACATGACATTAAATCAATTTCACATAATATTTGACATCCCAAAGAATGGTAGTTAGAAGCAATTGTTCAGTAGGCCATAATGTTTACATCATTTCACATGTCAGTGAAGCTTTCAAAATATACAACTATACATCCTAATATCAAAATGCAACAAAAAATGCTTTTTCAGTTTTCTTCATCAGCAACCTTCAAACTCAGCAACCTTCAAAATGCAACAAAAAATGGGTCTTCAGAAACCTTCAGCTACGTTCAAAATGCAACAAAAAATGCTTCTTCAGTTTTCTGCATCATCTTTATCAGCAACCTTCCTTTGTTTGGCTCTTGTTATGGTTAGCTTATTCCTTGCTATTGGTGGAACAATAGTTGCAGGGACCTACATGCAAATGCCAAACATGAATAATTGTAATATATAAAAATGGAGTGCTGCAACAAATTAGGTTGAGATAAAACTACTTTGTTGTGACAAATATTTACCATCAACTCCATGTCACTATCTTGTGACAAATGAGGCTGAGATAAATTAATCTCCACCGGATCTTGTTGAACATGAGCAGCAGCTTCTTCAGCCTCATTCAAAGCTTGTTCATCTTGAGATAATAGGTGGTCATCCTCATTTGAAGTTGATGGTGCAACATATTTCTTTGGCCTAACAGGAACTCCAATATTTTTACAGCTTCTAATGTTATGATTGGTTTGGCCACACCTTCCACATGTAAACTCAGCCAATTTCCTCTTTAGCTTATGTCCTGTGACATTGTCCTCATCTACAGATCTCCTTCTATTTTTCTTTGGCCTTCCTCTTTGGACCCTTTTATGTGGTGGAACAGGGTGTGTATACTGTGTCTGGGCCCAATATTGTGGTCCTTGGACTGATTCAATAAAATGCTGGTATGTCTTATTATAAGCTTCTATTGACAGCCACTCATGACACATGTCCTCAGGCTTCCCTCCTTTGTGAGTTATTGTTGCAATGGCATGTCGGCATGGCATCCCTACATCAAAGTTGTAAAATCAGCACACATGTAGGTTAAGAATGAAAAAAAAACTATAAAGAACACAACCTGTTAGTTGCCATACTCCACAAGTGCATGTCCATTCACCTAAATTGACCTCAACCTTATTCCCCCACATGTGGACCTCATATCTCAGGCCCATGTTATCACCACACCAAATGGGAGTCCATTGATTAGCAAAATGGAATTCTTTTTCTAGTCTTTTATACTGCACTAGACATAATGGTCCAGGTTTTCCAGAAAGTTTAACCTTGTGGGCAGCCATGGTTCTCATGATATAACTTCTAATTTCTTCAAGCATTGTGATAATAGGCTTGCATCTATACTGCAGAATTCTGGAATTGAATACCTCACAAGTGTTGTTGCATATATTGTACACCTTGGGTATTGTACTGAAGTGAGCTTTTGTCCGTGCTTGTTTGGGCCATTTATTCAAATACTCCCAAGCCTGGCAGTTGATTGTCTTCAAATGGGCCATATGGCCTTCAAACTCAGCAACAGTAGTGGATTTTGCACATTGCCACACAATTCCTTTAAGTTCCTTGCTTTTCCATTGCTTTGTAAAATTTTTCCAAAGATGCAAGACACAAAATCTATGAGGTGCACCAGGCATGACTTCCTGTAAAGCTGGAATAAGTCCCTGAAAAATTGCAGCAAAGTAGTAAATACTTCTGGACTAGTCCCTAACTTATGTCATTAACTTCAATTAAATACCTAACTTATGATAACAATTGCAAATCACACCATGCCATACCTTTTGCATGTCTGACATGAAATTCCACCCATTCTGTATGTAATCCCCAAGATCTTCATGCAACAAAGTTAAAAACCATTTCCAATTGTCTTTTGTTCTCAATGTCCACAACAACATAAGCAATAACATATATGTGGTTATTGCCATCAAGCCCAACAGCAGAGAGCAAGTTTCCTCCAAATGCACTCTTTAGGAAACATCCATCTAGACCTATGAATGGTCTACATCCAGCAACAAACCCCTTCTTACAGCCAGCAAGACAAATATATAGCCTCTGAAATTGTGGTGGACCTTCTGGACTTGGCACTGTGCTGATCTTAGCTGTTGATCCAGGATTGCTCCTCAACAATTCATGTGCATAATCAAATACTTTGGCATATTGTTTCCTCTCATTCCCTTCCACTAATTGCTTTGCTTCTTTCATGGCTCTCCACATCTTTGTAACTTCAATGTGCACTCCAAACTCTTGCTTGAAATATTCCAAAGCTTCAACACATTTAAGGGTTGGCTGCAATCTGAGTTTGCCCTCAAGTTTACTGACCACCCACTGTCTATTTGCTTGTTTGTTGTTCACTTCTCTGCAGCAATTATGGTTATGCTTAAATGTCTTTATCTGAAAAGAGTTTCTAACTTCATTCTTTGCACAGTAGATTTCCCAATCACAAAATGCCTTCTTGCATTTTGCTCTAGCCCTCTATTTATCATTCTTCTTCCACTTGAACTCCCTGCCCATCAATATGCTATACTCCCTCAAGGCAGATTTAAATTCATCTAGAGTACCAAACTCCATCCCTAATTCCAACTTCTGTTCACCAACTCCACTACTTTGACTATATTGAGGATAAACTTCAACATCCTCATCTTCATCTTCACTACTAATGGGGATATTAAGCTCCTCTGAATGATAACCATCTATCTCAACTTCAGCTTCAACTTCATTCAACATACAAGAGAAATTTATAAACCACTCAGCATCTGTCTCATCACTGTCAACTTCCTTTTCCTCCTCACTATCAGCAACATCTCTCTCTTCACCACCAGCATCTCTCTCCTCACCAGCTTCAACATCCCTTTGCTCACTACCATCTCTTTGCTAACCAGCATCAGTATCCCTTTGCTCACTACCATCTCTTTGCTCACCAGCATCAGTATCCCTCTGCTCACCACCATCCCTCTGCTTACCAGCATCCATCTGCTCACCAGCATCTCTCTGCTCTCCAGCACCAACATCTGCATCAATGGTGATCAAGTAAAAATTAATCATATTAATTAATTATGGTAACCATGTCGGACCAAGTATAGATGAATTAAAACTTACCTTCCTCATGGACAGCAACAGGTACATCATCTATATCATCCTCATTCTCAACAGCTTTTCGAATTGGATCACATTCCAAGTACAACATCTGTGGGACTTCTTCTAAAATTGGATCTACTTCACGATGAAAATAAACATTTATCTCATTCTCATTTTCAAAAGCATCCCTAACTAAGTGTAATATATCTCCATCAGTTGTACAACTCCTTAACCCATGATTAAAATCTAAGTCCTTATCAATCAACCAAAAACATTCTCCTATATTACTATACTTCTTACAAGCTTTCACCAGATCATATAAGATAAATGCATTCAGGCAATCTGCAGATATATCCTCCCAAACGTCAAATTCTCTGCCTATATATTCAACCTTTCCATCACTGGCACGTGGAGTGAATCTTCCTCCATGGTGCAATACTAAAGTTATATTGTCATTCATTCTACACAATCAGAAACCGCAAACATTGTCATATATTAGGAAAAAAAACCTACCTCAAAAAGCGTGAAGACATTGACATTGTCAAAAAGCGCGAAGACACAATCAGAAACAAAAACATTGTCATCTATAAAAATAGAGCATCATAAACAAAAATAATAAAGGATCATAAACCTCCCTACGAAGCGCGAAGACAATGCAGATGAAACCCCTCGAACATATAAAACCCCAAATCAAACCACCAAAACAATGCAAACGAATTGAATGAAACCACCAACCTGACAAAAAGCGCGAACCCTCAATCACGAGAATGCAGGGGAGGGAAGAGCAAACCGCAAACAGTTAAAAAACCCTACAAGCAGTAAGACAGTGAAAGGGAAAATGGGTTTACTTCATTTTTGATTTCTTTTTAACCTAATTTTTCAATTCAGTCCTTTCCTTGCCACATAATATTGCTGACTTGGACTCAAACCTGCCACATTGGATGCTTACGTTTGCCAAATAGACATTTGACTAACGGAGGAAATTAGATTTTAATAGCAGAGACTTATTTGCATAACGGAGGTAAAGTTAGGGACTATTATGAATTAAAATTTAAGTCAGGGACTACATGTAAAAATTTAAGCCCGTGTTGAAAATCTAAATTGATTCAACCCCATGTAAAAATTCGCAATACTTCAACTATGCATCATTCGCATACATCCATGCTTTTCATTGGTTGCATTGCTCATTACATTCTTTCCTTGAAAAATAAAATAAAAAAAGAGAGAGAACTTAATCATTGTTATAAAAAAGGAAAAGAACCCACTTTACGGCGCCCTTACCGAACCTGTGCTAGAGCTAGAGTAATGGGTAAAGCAGAAGAGGTGCAAGAGAAGGTGAAGGCCTACATGGAGGCCATGAAAGAAAAAAATGGCCACAATGATGGAGGCCATGATGAGCATGAAGAACATAATGGAAGCCAATGCGGTTACAATTGCCGCTACCAGCACTGTTGCTAAGGTGAACCCGATGCCCCCATATGGCCTCAACCAAATGAATCATCCAACCTTAGACATGGTAGGCAAAGATTTGGGAAGTAGGGACGGCCCCCATGATGTGCAAAATCAAAACAAACACGCCTTCCCGCCATATGGCCTGCCTCCCAACTATACACCACCCAATGTGGCATACACTCCCAATGAGGATGTCAATAACTCCACTCCTATACCCATTGAGAGCCAACAACCCCAAACTGATCATGCACATGTCTCTTAAACCGTGGGGGAGACACATGAAATTCCCCACCACAATCTAGCCGACTTCGAGCCTTGCCTCGGATATGCCACTGAAGGGCAAGCAGTTGGTGGCATACCCCTACAAAACCCTTTGGAGGGCCCTCAGTATCACCCACAACTACACCTCTTTCATTCCACGACAAGTAAAAACCCTCATGCTATGGTAGAAATGGGAAAGCTGGATCATCTAGAGGAAAGCTCAGGGCCATTGAAGGAGGTGAAGATTATGCCTTTGCTAACCTAGAAGAGTTGTTCCTAGTACCCAATATCATCACCCCTCCCAAGTTCAAGGTGCTGGACTTTGACAAGTACAAGGGGATTACTTGCCCCAAGAACCATCTAAAGATGTATTGTCGTAAGATGGGGGCATACACAAAAGATGAGGAATTGTTGATACATTCCTTCCAAGAAAGTCTTACTGGGGTAGTTGTTACCTGGTATACTAACTTGGAACCTTCCCGAGTCCATTCCTGGGAGGACCTAATGGTTGCCTTCGTTAGGCAGTGTCTGTATAATGACTTCGGATAGGATGCAACTACAAAACATGTGCAAAAAAAGGGGGCACGGATCTTTCAAAGAATACGCCCAAAGGTGGAGAACCTGGCAGCTCAAGTGGCACCTCAATGACGAAAAAACGATGACAATGATAGTAGACACATTACCAGTATTCTACTATGGAAAATGGTGGGCTACGCACCTTCAAAGCTTTGCGGATTTGGTCTTTGCCAGTGAAAGGATCGATGTGGGTCTGAAAAGAGGCAAATTTAGTCATCCTGCTTGGACGAATGAGAAAACTGGGGCAAATGAAGAGGGTGAGGATGAAGGAGAAGCCCGTGCTGTGACTGCCATTCCTATACAGCCAAGTTTCCCACCAACCCAACAATGTCATTACTCAGCCAATAACAAACCTTCTCCTTACACACCGCCCAGTTATCCACAAAGGCCATCCCTAAAATCAACCACAAAGCCTACCTACCGCACTTCCAATGACAAACACCACCTTTAGCATAAACCAAAACACCGACCAAGAAATGAATTTTGCAGCGAGAAAGCCTATAGAATTCACCCCAATTCCAGTGTCCTACGCTGACTTGCTCCCATATCTACTTGATAATTCAATGGTAGCCATAACCCTAGCCAAGGTTCATCAACCTCCATTTCTCCAAGAATACGACTAGAACGCAACGTGTGCTTGTCACGGAGAAGCCCCGGGGCGTTCCATTGAGCATTGTAGGGCTCTGAAGCGTAAGGTGCAAGGTTTAATTGATATGGGCTGGCTGAAATTTGAGGAGAATCGCGTGTAAATCTTGACATTGACAAGAGATGCCACACATGGGACAATTTTGAAAGCTGTTGTTAGATGTCTCTAATGACTCATCAGGATTTTCAACTTTCATCGGAAGTGGGTGCAAGCCATTGGTCTGTTTGCTCAAGCGACCTGTGCTCCTGAGTTTGGACTTCCAAGACCGTTCAATCAGAGATTATTTGTCTTACGTGTTGGTGGGGCTGCCGTAAAACAACAAATAAAGTTCAAAACAAATAAGTTTCAGAATAAAAATAAAAATAAAAAAAAAGTTCAAAAAAAAGGGGGGGCATTTGATTGACTGTGTTTTCAAGACGTTCATGTGACCTCATTTTATCATTCCGGAAAGTTTGTCTTTTTAGAGAGAAGTGAGTTATCAAGAATAGGATGTTGGATAAATGGCCTCAGTTACCTTAAGAAAAAGGGGGGTTGAATTAAGATACGAAGAGTATTCCCCAATTAAACTTTCACTCTCTTCGGATTAACAATGCACCCTTAACATGAATTACTCAAAAGACAATTCAAAATAAACTTCTTTAAAGCAAAAGATAAATAGCAATAAATAAAAGAAGTTTAAGAGAAGAGGGGAATGCAAACCTGATTTATATTGGTTCGACCACTTCCCGTGTCTACGTCCAGTCCTTAAACAACCCGCTTGAGATTTTCCACTCTCTTTGTAAAACTCCTTTTACAAAGTCTGAACCACACAGGGACAACTCTTCCCTTGTGTTCAAGAATCCTCTACAACAAGAGACCCACGGTCTCTTAATCCCTTTTCAGAAATAAGAAGAAGAGAAGAAGAGATCTCTCTTAAAAGAGATAGATTGTACAATGAAGATTAATCAAAATTCCTTATTGAATATGCAAGTGGTTGACCAAGGAATCTTTTTGAGTGGATAAAACATTTCAGTTCAGAAAAACTCTTAATCTTTTGAGAGGATAAAATTTTTGGGCAATGAAAACTCCCTTTAAGTTCGTGTTTCCAAGTCACCTTTGATGGCCATTCATAAACCATTTGAATAGACGTGACTCTTGGGAATTATATTCTGAAAATCCCCTCTGGTAATCAATTACAAGACTGGTGTAATCGATTACAGGTTTTAAAAATTTGAATTAAAACATTTTCAACTGCTGGTAATCGATTACCAGAGAGCAAATCTCAATTTGAAATGATAGAATTCTTTGGTCAAACCTTTTGTTTGTTTTCAATTTGGAAACTTCTTCCTAAAGATTCTAGAGATCAACTTGATCATATATCTTGATTTTCTTGGATTCTTGTCTTGAATAAAACTTAGAAGCACTTGATCCTTTAGCATCATCAAGACATCAAAACATCTTGCTTCTACATAGGAGTCATTTGACTTAATCCATCAACTGAAAAATCCTTCAACTATTTCTCGTCCTTGGAAAATTCTTTTTGCAAGAATCAACTGCTTCTTTCATTCTTCCTCACTACGAGGTTGTGAAAACAAGACAACAATTGGTACCTCTAAGCCCTACACTGGGGCAACGAAAGGCACCATGCAAAAAAACCTCAAGCGAACCTAGGGGCAGATTAGAAGTTTTCACCCAATAGGTTCCCAGCTACAAGGTCATGACGAAAGATAACGATTGTACCTCAAAGCCTTACACTGGGGAAATGAGGGGCATCGTGCATGAGCCTCAAGTGAACATAGGGGCAGATCAAAAGTTCTCACCCGTCGATGTTTTTAAACAAGAAAAAAAAGGGAGACAAGCCCTGGAATTTCAATAGATTGATTAAACGTCAAACGGCTCCATTGGTGTTACTCCAAAATGGTCAAGTGACTAAATCAAACAGAATATACACTCTGAGGGAGTTCCCGGAGAGATTTGCAAAAGATAGGATAAGGTTGCATGAATTATCACCTTTTTCAAAAGGATAGTCAATCTGTGTTTTCCAAAAAAAATTAAATCAAAATCAAAATCACAAAATAGGGAAAGAATGTCATGAACATTGTACAACTTGGGTACTAGTACGGATAAGGTTGCATTGTTTCATATGAGGTCAGCATTACCAAATTTTACGACAAAGGTTGCATGCGTCTGCATCCCTAAAAATCATGTTAACTGCATAGATTTCCTACATCTCGTGTCCAATCTTGTTGGATGACTGGCCCTCTCGATGAGTCGATCTCTTGCTTTCTCATAAAGGTGGACCCTTGGGTACTAGTACCTATCACCTTTAGAGGACTATATGTCCTCGCCATCAGAGGACTGCACATCCTCGCCTGCAGAGGGCTGCACGCCCTCGCCTTTAGAGGGCTACGCGTCCTCATTTTCAGTGTGCTCCATATCCACACCTTAAGAGAATATAAGGTCCTTTGCCCTTAGAGGCTTCACCGAGACTTACGCCCCTGGTTAAGGGGCCAGTAGTTTCCTTTTATCAGTTCCTGGGCCACCCCTTGATATTGGAGGGCGACCAACTGTGCGAGCACATCCAGAGAGGTGGCTACTTCCAGACGCTTCATATACCAATTGCTGCAAGCGGCATGTATGGTCTCCCGTGGCGGAGACGAAAGGGACGAGTGTTTGTTTCACCTCGGGGAGTCACACGACATGGAAACCTGTCCCGCGGTAGAAGAATTGCTTCAGCGGCTCATGGATTGGGGGCAGCTTGAAGTGTCCAAAGGAGAGAGGGAAGAACCACAAATTTGCATGCAGTCGAAAGAAAAGAAGGTTCCTCTAACCCCCAAGGCCCTAGTAATATGTTTTACTAGGAAGGGGACTGGCTCCACACCCATAGACCCCCGGACAGCGCCCAAACCGACGCCATGTGCATATCAAAGCAATAAAGCCGTTCCGTGGAAGTATACTGTTAGTGCTTAGCTCTACTGAGTTTTAAAAGATTGGCTAAGATTTTGTTAAAACATAAGCACTTAGACAATGAAGGAAAGCTGGAGTTGCTGCACATGATGTCCAACCTTATGTCAAGGAATAAGATCGGGCTGCACAATGCACAAGGCAAGATAAAGTGTCAAGTGAAGAATTGAAGCTGCAGGATCCACGATGTCGGATACAATGTCCAGGACATCCTGCCCGAAAATACTGGAGTTGCTGCACAATGCACAAGGCAAGATAAAAGAATTGAAGCTGCAGGATCCACGATGTCGGATACGATGTCCAGGACATCTTGCCCGAAAATACTGGACACATAAATCTGTTATATCTTTAACAGATTATTGTGCAGTTAGCAGCAGATAAGATGATCTATCTTTAGGAACGAATTAAAAGATAATTAAAGTTCGAATTACAAACTAGAAGAGTTCGTTCAGGGAATAAAGATTAAAGATAAAAACTAAAAGATCAAACTGTATCTTTTAGATCTTTAAGTGCAGATTTTTTCAGAAGAATGATAGATCTCATCCAGCACAAGTTGTTGCAGCCCAGATACACACACTGCTATAAAAACATGGAGGCTGCACGAGTTCTTGACCAAGTCCGGGATTGAAGAGTTATTTTGTGAGCTTTGGGACTTGAGTGTTTTGTGAGCCACCTTGGTGTTATCCTAACATCAAGTGTTGGACCTGAGTGTGTAGAGTTGATCTCTATAGTTTGTGTAGAGTTGATCTCTATTGTTCAGAGAGAAATCTCTGGTGTGTCTTTGATTTATTTGTAAACACGGGAGTGTGATTGAGAGGGAGTGAGAGGGGTTCTCATATCTAAGAGTGGCTCTTAGGTAGAGGTTGCACGGGTAGTGGTTAGGTGAGAAGGTTGTAAACAGTGGCTGTTAGATCTTCGAACTAACACTATTTTAGTGGATTTCCTCCCTGGCTTGGTAGCCCCCAGATGTAGGTGAGGTTGCCCCGAACTGGGTTAATAATTCTCTTGTGTTATTTACTTGTTTAATCTGTTCATACAGTCAAACATAATCTGCATGTTCTGAAGCGTGATGTCGTGACATCCGGTACGACATCTGTCATTGGTATCAGAATTTCATATACCCCTCCCGCGTCCGGCGAAAGAGTTGCAACCGAAGTTGACTCCCTGTCAGCTAAGGTGACCAACATCACCGGCCTCAGTGGCGTGACCCGCAGTGGCCGGGTGTTCACTTCCCCTCGCTCGGCGGAGTTGCCTTCCAAAGGAAAAGCGCCCATGGTCCAAGAGCCCACAGATATAGCTACCCCCTCAAAAGAAGTGGATCCTCCGGCAGTAAGAGGGACTGAAAAGAAAGAGGGTCTCCAAGGAAAGACAATGACTTTGGAAGAGGCTCATGAGTTCCTTCGCCTCATCCAACAAAGTGAGTTTAAGGTAGTCGAGCAATTGAATAAAACTCCAGCAAGGATCTCGTTGCTTGAACTACTCATAAACTCCAAGCCTCATCGTGCGCTGTTAATAAAGGTCCTCAACGAGGCCCATGTAGCCCATGATATCTCCGTGGAGGGTTTTGAAGGAATCGTTAATCATATAACCACCAATAATTATATTGCGTTCGCAGAAGAAGAGATTCCCGTTGAGGGGAGAGGACACAACAAGGCTTTACATGTGTCGGTGAGATGTATGGACCATGTTGTCGCAAAGGTACTTATCGACAATGGATCGAGTTTGAATGTGATGCCGAAGACCACTTTCGAAAAGCTTCCTTTTAGTGCGTCACGTTTAAAACCGAGCTCGATGGTGGTACGAGCCTTTGATGGTACTTGGCGGGAAGTGATGGGGGAAATCGACATTCCCATTCAGATAGGCCCCCACACTTGCAATGTGGTGTTTCAAGTAATGGACATAAATCCCGCCTATAGCTGCCTCTTGGGAAGACCTTGGATTCATGCGCTGGGAGTGGTCCCTTCAACGCTTCACCAGAAATTAAAGTTCGCAGTGGGTGGACTTTTGGTAATAGTATCGGGTGAAGAGGATATGTTGGTGAGCTGCCCCTCCTCCGCTCCATACGTAGAAGCGGCGGAAGAATAATTGGAAACGACTTTCCAATCCTTCGAGGTGGTGAGCTGCGCCTCTGTGGAACCAAGTCCATTGCTGCCTTCTCTCTCCAACGCGGCCATAATGGTGGCACGAGTTATGCTCAGGAACGGATTTGAGCCTGGAATGGGTCTAGGCAAGGACGGCCTCGGGAATGCCGACATAGTCAATATTAAGGGAAATCCATATAAGTATGGATTGGGGTATGAACCCGGGATGCCGGGGAGGAGGAATGTGCCGTCAAGACTTCGGGCGGATAGGGTATGGCCCGGCCGTATTAGCCAGTGTTTCACCAGTGCCGGAATGGTGTCTGAGGAGGAGGTGGCCGCAATAGAAGAAGAGTTCCCTCAAGACCCACCAAGTTTTGTGCAACCATGCCATCCCGATTCTCAAGTGGGGAACTGGCGCGTGATAAGCCAGTCGGAAGTCTATACTGCTGATTCAATGTAATTAGAGCCTATAGATTTCCTTTCTCTTTTGTTTTGTGAAACCTACCTTATTAAATAAAACAAAAAGATCTTGTTTCATCTGTTCTTGCAATTCCACCTTTTCTCATATCATTTTGCATGTTTTTGTTTCTTTTGTCTTGTTTGGTATAGATATGAGGGTCGATTCTTTGAGGATCCTAACAACGAGGGTTTGACAATCGATTTCGATCGAGATATAAGCCAAACGATAAATGAGGAAGAGGAAGAGGACGTCCTTTCACCAGAGTTGGAGAGGTTGATCGCTCAGGAAGAACGTGAAGTGAAGCCTCACCAAGAAAAAACCGAATTGGTAAACTTGGGGACCACGGAGGAAAAGAAAGAAGTAAAGGTAGGAACCGGTATGACCGCGCCTATCCGCCAAGGCTTGATAACCCTTCTTGAAGAGTATCAAGACGTCTTTGCGTGATCATATCAAGACATGCCCAGTCTGGATTCTGACATTGTGCAACATAAGTTGCCTTTAAATCCTGGGTCTTCCCCGGTTAAGCAAAAGCTACGAAGAATGAGACCCGAGATGTCTTTAAAAATTAAAGAAGAAGTAAGGAAGCAGTTTGATTCAGGTTTCTTAGCTGTAGCTTGGTACCCAGAGTGGGTGGCCAACATTGTCCCAGTCCCGAAAAAGGACGGCAAGGTTCGAATGTGTGTAGACTACCGGGACTTGAACCGAGCCAGTCCTAAAGACAAGTTTCCCCTGCCACACATTGATATATTGGTAGATAATACAACCAAGTTCGCCCTTTTCTCATTTATGGATGGTTTCTTGGGGTATAATCAAATAAAGATGGCACCTTAAGATGTAGAGAAGACCACTTTCGTCACCCTATGGGGAACGTTCTGCTATAAAGTGATGGCCTTCGGGTTGAAGAATGCTGGGGCAACCTATCAGCGTGCCATGGTGGCGTTGTTCCATGACATGATGCATAAGGAAATAGAGGTCTACGTAGATGACATGATTGCCAAGTCTCAGACTGAGGACGAACACCTTGTCAATCTGCGTAAGCTGTTTGGAAGGTTGCGAAAATACCAACTAAAACTAAACCCAACCAAATGCACCTTCGGGGTAAAGTTGGGGAATTGTTAGGATTTATCGTAAGTCAGAAAGGGATAGAGATAGATCCCGAGAAAGTGAAGGCCATCCTTGAAATGCCGGAACCACGCACGGAGAAGCAGGTTCGGGGGTTCTTGTGCAGGTTGAATTATATCGCGAGATTTATCTCGCAACTCACCCCTACCTGTGAGCCCATTTTCAAGCTATTACGTAAGAATCAAACAGTCCTGTGGAATGGCGACTGCCAAGAGGCCTTCGAGAAGATCAAACGGAGTCTCGCAAACCCCCTGGTGCTCATGCCACCTGTAACAGGAAGACCTCTTTTCCTGTACATGACCGTGTTGGACGAGTCTATGGGGTGCGTATTGGGTCAGCACGATGATTCTGGCAAAAAGGAGCAAGCCATTTACTATCTAAGCAAGAAGTTTACCGCATGTGAGATGAATTACTCAATGCTGGAAAGGACGTGTTGTGCTCTGGTATGGGCATCACATCGGCTTAGGCAGTACATGCTCAGCCATACCACGTGGCTTATCTCCAAAATGGATTCCGTGAAATACATCTTTGAGAAACCGGCCCTCACGGGATGAATCGCTAGGTGGCAGGTACTACTATCTGAATTCGATATCGTTTACGTCACCCAAAAGGCGGTAAAGGGAAGCGCCTTGGCAGATTATTTGGCCCAACAACCCCTTCAGGATTATCGGCCGATGCACCCTGAGTTCCCAGATGAAGATATCATGGCCCTGTTCGAAGAGAAGCAGACGCACGTGGACATAGACAAATGGATTGTTTGCTTCGATGGGGCATCTAATGCTTTGGGCCACGGAGTAGGGGCAGTCCTTGTATCCCCGGATGATCAGTGTATTCCTTTCACGGCTAGGCTAGGTTTTGATTGTACCAACAATATGGCCGAGTACGAAGCATGCGCCCTCGGGGTTCAGGCGACCATTGATTTTGATGTAAAACTACTCAAGGTGTATGGAGACTCAGCTTTGGTGATACGCCAGTTGAAAGGAGAATGGGAAACTAGGGATCCGAAGTTGGTACCCTATCAAACTCACATCTTGAGGTTAGCCAAGTACTTTGACGACATTTCTTTCCACCACATACCTCGGGAAGAGAATCAAATGGCTGATGCATTAGCTACCCTGGCATCCATGTTTCAACTTGCCCTACACGGGGATCTGCCGTACATCGAATTCAAATCTCAGGGTAGGCCGGCATATTGTTATGCAATAGAGGAAAGAATACCCACCAGGGATTTCTGACAATGACAAAAGGACGTTGAGGAGATTGGCTACTGGTTTCTTTGTAAGTGGTACCATCCTGTACAAACGGAACTACGACATGACCTTCCTACGATGCATAGATGCCAAAGAGGCGAACTTCATGATTGAGGAGATCCATGAGGGTTCATTTGGGACACATGCCAATGGGCATGCTATGGCCAGAAAGATCCTTAGGGCCGATTATTACTGGCTCACTATGGAAAGCGATTGCTGCACCCATGTAAGGAAGTGTCATAAATGTCAGGCATACGCGGACAATGTCAATGTTCCGCCACATCCTCTGAATGTTATGTCCGCCCCTTGGCCTTTTTCAATGTGGGGGATAGACGTTATTGGGGCCATCGAAGCCAAGGCTTCGAACGGTCACCGCTTCATTCTTGTGGCGATAGATTACTTCACCAAATGGGTCGAAGCGGCTTCTTATACTAATGTCACGAGGAGTGTGGTAGTCAGATTCATCAAGAGGGAGCTAATTTTTCGATATGGACTCCCTAGGAAGATCATCACTGACAATGGCACCAATCTGAACAACAAGATGATGCAGGAAATGTGCGAGGATTTCAAGATCCAGCATCATAACTCCACCCCTTATCGGCCAAAGATGAATGGGGCTGTAGAGGCTGCGAATAAAAATATTAAGAAGATTGTTCAGAAGATGACAATGTCATACAAAGATTGGCATGAGATGTTGCCTTTCGCCCTGCACGGATATAGAACCTCGGTATGAACTTCTACTGGGGCAATGCCGTATTCCTTGGTTTATGGGATGGAAGCAGTACTCCCATTTGAGGTAGAGGTTCCTTCTCAGAGGATAATAGCGGAATCAGGCCTAGAAGAGTCAGAATGGGCTCAAGCACGCTACGACCAACTCAACCTTATTGAAGGTAAGCGTTTGACAGCCATGAGCCATGGGTGTCTGTATCAACGAAGGATAAAGAACGCATTTGATAAGAAGGTATGCCCGCGCAAGTTCAACGAGGGGGACCTCGTGCTGAAGAAGATGTCCCACACTGTTAAGGATAATCGAGGCAAGTGGGTCCCGAATTATGAAGGACCTTTCATGGTGAAAAGAGCTTTTTCTGGGGGTGCTCTCATACTCACCCACATGGATGGTGAGGAGCTGTCCTTGCCCGTGAACTCCGATGTAGTTAAACGATATTACGCTTGAAGTCTGGGGCAATCGAGAGGGCCGTTGCATGTTTTTATTTCTAAGTTTTTCCCGTCTTCTTGATTTCCTCTAGGGATTCCCATTCACTGTATTTGTCTCATTTCTTTGAAAAGAAAAGATGGGCGAGGTTTCAGTCCTCCCTTTGGTTTCAAACCTTGTGTTTTAGTTTTGTTATAACCTGAGCCCTCTTCGCTCAGTTCATGGGGTGCCCAAAACGCTTATTTAAAATTGAATCTAACCAGCCTTCACTAATAAAATCATCGCATTAGGAACATTCATACATGCCCATACACATGCATATCTTGTGGTAACTGGGGCAGGATCATCTTAGGCCACGGTCAGAAATCGAGACAAGTTGACGGCGGAAATCAACCAAGGTAAGACGATGACCGGTCACGATTGGCCGCATATTGTTTATTTCCTACTTGCAGGTACATAGGGACAGATGCAAGTGGGGGATAGGGTCACGACCGACCGATCGTTGTCCCTTCCCGGCGCTAGACAAGCAGAGAACGTCGCTGCAAGGCAGCCCAATATCCTTTGAATTCACAGTATTTATTACTATTATTTGTTTTAAATAAAGTAATCGACGCCTGATTCTAACTTAAGTAGGTTCGAGTAGGCAAACGCTAGCCCGTAAGGAGGGAAGGCATGGTTAGTGTTTCCCCAAAAAAAAAAAAAAGGTACAGTTTAGCTCGCCTGGGTAAGCTGAGCTCGCCTGGGTGAGCAACCCCTGTACGAAAATATAAAGGGGTGGAGGGGGAACGTTTTCTTCATCCAAAACTCTTCCCCCTCACTTCAAAAACCCCCAAGCTCACGGGAACTACGAGAACAGCAGCCCCCAAGCTTCCATTGTTGAGTTTTTGCTTCCCTTTTCACGCTTTAATTCACTCCCCACAAGTAAGTGCAATTTCCCTTGGTTATTTGGCTCTCCATTGATGTGTTTTGGTGCTTTAGTTGCTCATTTTTTGCAAAATTCGTGAAGCAATTTGCATCTGAATCCATGCTTGTTTTGTTGAGTTGAGGGTTTGTGTGAGGAGGCATTAGGCCTATGTTGTATTCTGAAGCAATGGGGCATGCCACATTGTCCCCATTCTCTTGCAATTTGTGTCCAAACGTGCGCCCCCCAAGTGCTCGATTAAATGCTCCAATGATATATGAATATGATTTTGCAAAATTGGGATGGTGGGACTGTTTTATATATGTAGAGACAGCATAGGAGATTCAAAATAGGTGCCCAAATGCAATTTTAAGCTTAGGAACCCAAACTTTTTAGCTTCAATGCAAGAAGACATACTCATGGCTAGGAATCCAAAATTTGGTTTTAGAGTTAGAAAAGCATGAAAATTAGGACTTGCTTGTGAGAGTTTTTACTCGAATTTGAGCTGCCCCATGATTGATACTTTGCACCTAAGTAACATGGGAAATGCTTTTCAATGGTATGTGGATATATGTGGGGCATGAAATTCCTTGCCAAGTGTGAATGATTATTTTCCTAAATGGATGTATGATAGCATGGAATTCCCTTTTGAATGCAAGTGTGTGCAGGATGTAATTAGCTTTCCAATATGCATAAACAATAAAATTTGTATGATATATATTTCAAATGTGTGTAGGTAGTTTGTAATAGCAAATGTTTAGGATATAATTAAGTGTGAGTTTTGACGCAATGCCTTGGGCGTGAGAATGTATTTTCTTTTCAAATGCATATATATGTATGACAATTAGAATGTGTTGGATGGCCTCTATGTTGATATAAATAGTAGGATATTCCACACATACGCGTGTGCATAAATAGATTACATGAGTTCGTTCTAAAATCAGAGGGATTAGCATGACATTTTTTGCGTTAAGATAACCATTGTCTTGTAAAACTAACTTCTAAATGTTTGTTCTCGCAGGAAATGGCCCCGAGGAAGCTTGCCTCAAAGAGATCCAGGAAGGATAAAGCGGCTGAAGGAACCAGTTCCGCTCCCGAATATGACAACCACCATTTTAGGAGCGCTGAGCACCAGCAGCGCTTCGAGGCCATCAAGGGATGGTCATTTCTCCGGGAGCGACGCGCCCAGCTCAGGGACGACGAGTATACCGACTTCCAGGAGGAGATAGTTCACCGGCGGTGGGCATCACTGGTTAACCCCATGGCCAAATTCGACCCAGACATAGTCCTCGAGTTTTATGCCAATGCTTGGCCTACAGAGGAGGGCGTGCGAGATATGCGATCCTGGGTGAGGGGTCAGTGGATCCCGTTCGATGCGGATGCTCTCAGTCAGTTCCTAGGATATCCTTTAGTGCTGGAAGAGGGCCAGGAGTGCGAGTATGGCCAGAGGAGGAACCGGGCCGATGGGTTTGATGAGGAGGCCATCGCCCAATTGCTGTGTATACCGGGGCAGGATTTTGCCCGGACTGCTGCTTGAAGACGGGTGCGGATCATGCGCACCAACATGACCACCCTGACTCAGATCTGGATGACTTTGCTGCTCAGCAACATCCAGCCCAGCGATCATAATTCCGACCTCCCCCTGCCGAAGTGTCAACTGGTGTACGCCATCCTGACACGGATGAGCATTCACGTGGCTCAGTTAATCGCTGATGCCATCTATCTATTTGCAGGTATGGCGCCTACCAGGCACCTTCTGGACCCGGATAAGTCCAACAGGGCCCTGGGATTTCCTGCTTTGATCACAGGACTCTTCCAGTCGTTCGGAGTCCCCGTCGCACCTAGCAAGGTGATTTGGCGGCCCATCACCTGAGCTTTTATTGAGAAGTATTGCACGCAGAGACAGGCCCAGGGGGATGCTCCGCAGGCGCAGGCGCGCGCCACCTCATCAGGCTGGCCCAGCTGGATCATTTGATACGTAGCAGTATTTACGGCATTTGGTTTGCCAGCAGGCGGCCAACCACCGGGCGCATGTACAGACCCATGATTGTCTTTACCAGTTGAGCCTCAGCCTGCAGAGCCAGGGTTTTACTTCTTTTCCGTGCCCTACTCCGGATCAGTTTAGGGCAGAGGTCGCATGGCCTGGAGATTGGCCTGAGGCCCGGGCAGGAGAGGCACCAGCAGAGGCTCCCGATGAGGCAGATGAGGCCCACGAGGACGAGGAGATGACTGATTTGCTTGATTTCTTGGGAGGGAGCGGAGCCACATGATTGGGAGATCCCTAGATCCGTATTTCTTTTTATGTTATGTTTATGTTTCCATTTTTTCCTGTTACATATCATCTTATTTTTGTTTAACTAAGGGACTAACGTTTGTTTCGTGTTGATTGACTTTTGTTTTGTACATACATATCGTTTGAGTCGTTACATTAGTACTTGTTTCGTTGTTGTCAATAGTGTTTGTAGAAATTCCGGAATCGCATAGAATTTTTTTCATTTAGGAACGTCGTCCTAAAATTAAAATGAACCAAAATCATGATAAAAAAGAGAGAAGTGTAGTGAATAAAATGTCTGCGTATATAAAGAAAAAGGAAAATGTGCATAGAAGGGTTTTTATAAGAAATACGTGTAGAGGGATTCTTGTGTGTGTGAACGAGTGTATATAAATAAACTTTTGTATGAACCATAGGTGTGCGTTGGAGAGAAACGAAAAAGAGCTTTGAATGTAAATAGGGTTTGACCATGTGACGTAAAGAGAAAGAGTTCCAATGCATATACAGAAAAAGTTTGTCATGTATAAGAGTGTAGATATACAAAGAAAAATTTCTTCATAGAGGACCATAGGTGTATAATTTTGTGAATATATAAAAATGAAACAAAAAGGAAAAAGAAAGAAAGACCGCGAAGGTCGACATGTTATAGTTAAGAAGTATAAATCATTCGTAAAGAGAAAACGTATCTTCTGGAAACAAGGGACTGATGCTAAGAGTTTATTTTCCGGAATAACCGAGATAAGAATGGATGAATTCATTGAACTGATGAAAGAACATAACTTGGAAACGTTGGGTCTGTTTGTGTAAATTCCTAACCGTAGTATCACAATGCCATAAACGGGATGCTTGAGTGCCCACCTGGCTGTAGCCATGACTAATTTTGCACGTTGTTTTCAAATCATCATTGTCACGCGTGCCTTATGGAGTGATATGGGAGTTTGGCCCGAGACCGACACCTTGACACCCAAATTTGTTTTGCCCCAGATATCAAGATTGGGTTCCCACGATAAAAGACCCCATTGGAACAAAACCTTAGACTTTTTTGAACCTTGGCCTATCAAAAGAATCCTCATTCTTTCCCCCGAAGCAAAGGACAGTGGAATCTCCTCAAGGGAGAGCAAATAAAATGCTAAAACCCGATTTCCCAAAGAAAGGAAAGGAGGAAGTGGGAAGAAAAGGAATAAATGAAAAGAAAAGAAAGAAAAAGAACAATAAAAAAGAAAGAAAAAGAAGGATCCCCGATCAAAGATCGAAAGGAAGTGAAAATGGAAAAGATCGGAGGAAAACAGAGTAATTCCCGATCAATGAAAGAAAGGGAACAGAAAATCTTCAGACCCGATAAAATTTTTGGCAAAATAAGTGACTGTCGGCAAAGGAAAGCCCATTTTTGGTGTCTCTTCCTTTCGAATTGCCATTCAAGGTCGTTCTCGACTGGCGATATCCCACCCCACATGAACAAAGAGGAAGAGACCGAAACACCCAGCTTCCTCTCCAAAAACACTACCCTCAAGAAAATCCAATTGATCCGTGATCGTACGTGTGATCTCTGATTCGATAGGAAATCGTGTGCAAAATAAAGTCATGGTGCAGTTATGGTTTGGGAATAGGGTGAAACACTTGCCTGTGTGATTTTTATACACTATGAGTGATTTATTTGCAGCTTAGCCCGATGTTTCCCCTGCATGTTCATTTAAAAGCTAAATGTTGACATCCTGCCCTTCATTTTCGGTTACAAAGAAGATTACCCTTGGCACAAGTATATTGTTTCTCTAAGATATGGTGCTCTCACGAATGATTTATTTTTCTTTGTAAAAAGCATGCTTGCCTTTTTTTTGGTGGAAAAAACCTGGTGGACCATTCGGTCCTACCACTTTTTTCGGAGCCCCATGAATTTATTGCCTAGTGCTGTTCATGCATCCTCCACCCAAGAGTCTGGAGCCCCGCGAATTTATTGCCTAGCGCTGTTCGCCAATTCTCCATTCTCCACTTTTCTCCGGAGCCCCATGAATTTATTGCCTAGCGCTGTTCATGCATCCTCCACCCACGAGTCTGGAGCCCCGCGAATTTATTGCCTAGCGCTGTTCGCCAATTCTCCATTCTCGTCTTTTTTTGCAGCCCCACAAATTTATTGCCTAGCGCTGTTCGCCAATTCTACATTCCCCACTTTTATCCGGAGCCCCATGAATTTATTGCCTAGCGCTGTTCATGAATCCTCCACCCACGAGCCTGGAGCCCAGCGAATTTATTACCTAGCGCTGTTTGCCAATTCTCCATTCTCCACTTTTATCTGGAGCCCCATGAATATATTGCCTAGCGCTGTTCATGCATCCTCCACCCACGAGTCTGGAGCCCCGCGAATTTATTGCCTAGCGCTGTTCGCCAATTCTCCATTCTCCACTTTTTTCGGAGCCCCGCGAATTTATTGCCTAGCGCTGTTTGCCAATTCTCCATTCTCCACTTTTATCCGGAGCCCCGTGAATTTATTGCCTAGCGCTGTTCATGCATCCTCCACCCACGAGTCTGGAGCCCCGCAAATTTATTGCCTAGCACCATTCGCCAATTCTCCATTCTCCACTTTTATCCGGAGCCCCATGAATTTATTGCCTAGCGCTGTTCATGCATCCTCCAACCACGAGTCTGGAGCCCCGCAAATTTATTGCCTAGCGCTGTTAGCCAATTTTCCATTCTCCACTTTTTTCGGAGCCCCATGAATTTATTGTCTAGCGCTGTTCATGTGTCCTCCACCCACGAGTCTGGAGCCCCGCGAATTTATTGCCTAGCGCTATTCGCCAATTCTCCATTCACCACTTTTTTCGGAGACCCATGAATTCATTGCCTAGCGCTGTTCATGTGTCCTACACCAACGAGTCTGGAGCCCCGCGAATTCATTGCCTAGCGCTGTTCGCCAATTCTCCATTCTCCACTTTTATCCGGAGTTCCATGAATTTATTGCCTAGCGCTATTCATGCAACCTCCACCAACGAGTCTGGAGCCCCGCGAATTTGTTACCTAGCGCTGTTCGCCAATTCTATATTCTCCACTTTTTCCGGAGCCCCATGAATTTATTGCCTAGCGCTGTTCATGCATCCTCCACCAACGAGTCTGGAGACCCGCGAATTTATAGCGAAGCGCTGTTCGCCAATTCTCCATTCTCCACTTTTATCCGGAGCCCCATGAATTTATTGCCTAGCGCTGTTAATGCATCATCCACCCACGAGTCTGGAGCCCCGCGAATTTTTTCCAGCGCTGTTTGCCAATTCTCCAATCTCCACTTTTATACGGAGCCCCATGCATTTATTGCCTAGCACTGTTCATGCATCCTCCACCCACGAGTCTGGAGCCCCGCGAATTTATTGCCTAGCGCTGTTCGCCAATTCTCCATTCTCCACTTTTATCCGGAGCCCCATGAATTTATTGCCTAGCGTTGTTCATGCATCCTCCACCCACGAGTCTGGAGACCCACGAAATTATTGCCTAGCGTTGTTCGCCGATTCTCCATTCTCCACTTTTTTCGGAGCCCCATAAATTTATTGCCCAGCATTGTTCATGCATCCTCCACCAACGAGTCTGGAGCCCCGTGAATTTGTATCCTAGCGCTATTAGCCAATTCTCTATTCTCCACTTTTTCCAGAGCCCCATGAATTTATTGCCTAGCGCAGTTCATGCATCCTCCACCAACGAGTCTGCAGCCCCGCGAATTTGTTGCCTAGCACTATTCGCCAATTCTCTATTCTCCACTTTTTCCGGAGCCCCATGAATTTATTGCCTAGCGCTGTTCATGCATCCTCCACCAACGAGTCTGGAGACACGCAAATTTATTTCCTAGCACTGTTCGCCAATTCTACAATCTCCACTTTTATCCGGAGCCCCATGAATTTATTGCCTAGCGCTGTTCATGCATCCTCCACCCACGAGTCTGGAGCCCCACGAATTTGGTTCTTAGCGCTGTTAGCCAATTCTCTATTCTCCACTTTCTCCGGAGCCCCATGAATTTATTGCCTAGCGCTGTTCATGCATCCTCCACCAATGAGTCTGGAGACCCGCGAATTTATAGCCTAGCGCTGTTCGCCAATTCTCCATTCTCCACTTTTATCTTGAGCCCCATGAATTTATTGCCTAACGCTGTTAATGCATCATCCACCCACGAGTCTGGAGCCCCGCGAATTTTTTCCAGCGCTGTTTGCCAATTCTCCATTCTCCACTTTTATACGGAGCCCCATGAATTTATTGCCTAGCACTGTTTATGCATCCTCCACCAACGAGTCTGGAGCCCCGCGAATTTGTTGCCTAGCGCTGTTAGCCAATTCTCTATTCTCCACTTTATCCGGAGCCCCATGAATTTATTGCCTACCGTTATTCATGCATCCTCCACCCACGAGTCTTGAGCCCCGCGAATTTATTGCCTAGCGTTGTTCGCCAATTCTCCATTCTCCACTTTTATTCGGAGCCCCATGAATTTATTGCCTAGCGCTGTTCATGCATCCTCCACCCACGAGTCTGGAGCCCCGCGAATTTATTGCCTAGCGCTGTTCGCCAATTCTCCATTCTTCACTTTTTTTGGAGCCCCGTGAATTTATTGCCTAGCGCTGTTTGCCAATTCTCCATTCTCCACTTTTATCCGGAGCCCCATGAATTTATTGCCTAGCGCTGTTCATGCATCCTCCACCCACGAGTTTGGAGCCCCGCGAATTTATTGCCTAGCGCTGTTCGTCAATTCTCCATTCTCCACTTTTATCTGGAGCCCTATGAATTTATTGCCTAGCGCTGTTCATGCATCCTCCACCAACGAGTCTGGAGTCCCACGAATTTGTTGCCTAGCGCTGTTAGCCAATTCTCTATTCTCCAGTTTTTCCGGAGCCCCATGAATTTATTGCCTAGCGCTGTTCATGCATCCTCCACCCACGAGTTTGGAGCCCCGCGAATTTATTGCCTAGCGCTGTTCGACAATTCTCCATTCTCCACTTTTATCCGGAGCCCCATGAATTTATTGCCTAGCGCTGTTCATGCATCCTCCACCCACGAGCCTGGAGCCCCGCGAAATTATTGCCTAGCGCTGTTCGCCAATTCTCCATTCTCCACTTTTTTCGGAGCCCCATGAATTTATTGCCTAGCGCTGTTCATGTGTCCTCCACCATCGAGTTTGGAGCCCCGCGAATTTATTGCCTAGCGCTGTTCGCCAATTTTCCATTCTCCACTTTTATCCGGAGCCCCATGAATTTATTGCATAGCGCTGTTCATGCATCCTCCACCCACGAGCCTGGAGCCCCGCGAATTCATTGCCTAGCGCTGTTTGTCAATTCTCCATTCTCCACTTTTTTTTTCGGAGACCCATGAATTCATTGCCTAGCGCTGTTCATGCATCCTCCACCCACGAGTGTGGAGCCAGGCGAATTTATTGGCTAGCTCTGTTCGCCAATTCTCCATTCTGCATTTTATCCGGAGACCCTTGAATTTATTGCCTAGCGCTGTTCATGCATCCTCCACCCACGAGTCTGGAGCCCCGCAAATTTATTGCCTAGCGCTGTTCACCAATTCTCCATTCTCCACTATTTTCGGAGTCCCATGAATTTATTGCCTAGCGTTGTTCATGTGTCCTCCACTCACGAGTCTGGAGCCCCGCGAATTTATTGCCTAGCGCTGTTCGCCAATTCTCCATTCTCCACTTTTTTCGGAGACCCATGAATTCATTGCCTTGCGCTGTTCATGTGTCCTCCACCAACGAGTCTGGAGCCCCGCGAATTCATTGCCTAGCGCTGTTCGACAATTCTCCATTCTCCACTTTTATCCGGAGCGCCATGAATTTATTGCCTAGCGCTGTTCATCTATCCTCCACCAACGAGTCTGGAGACCCGGGAATTTATTGCCTAGCGTTGTTCGCCAATTCTCCATTCTCCACCTTTATCCGGAGCCCCATGAATTCATTGCCTAGCGTTGTTCATGCATCATCCACCCAAGAGTCCGGAGCCCCGCGAATTTATTGCCTAGCGCTGTTCGCCAATTCTCCATTCTCTACTTTTATCCGGAGCCCCGGGAATTTATTGCCTAGCGCTGTTCATGCATCCTCCAGCCATGAGTCTGGAGACCCGCGAATTTATTGCGTAGCGCTGTATGCCAATTCTCCATTCTCCACTTTTATACGGAGCCCCATGAATATATTGCCTAGCGCTGTTCATGCATCCTCCACCCACGAGTCTGGAGCCCCGCGAATTTATTGCCTAGCGCTGTTCGCCAATTCTCCATTCTTCACTTTTTTTGGAGCCCCGTGAATTTATTGCCTAGCGCTGTTTGCCAATTCTCCATTCTCCAATGTGCTCACGATAAATCCCAGGACTTTATTGCCTAGCGCTGTTCATGCATCCTCCACCCACGAGTCTGGAGCCCCACGAATTTATTGCCTAGCGCTGTTCGGCAATTCTCCATTCTCCACTTTTTTCGGAGCCCCATGAATTTATTGCCTAGCGCTGTTCATGCATCCTCCACAATCGAGTTTGGAGCCCCGCGAATTTATTGCCTAGCGCTGTACGCCAATTCTCCATTCTCAACTTTTTTTGGAGCCCCGCGAATTTATTCCCTAGCGCTGTTCATGCCAATCCTCCACCAACGAGTTTTCTGGAGCCCCGCGAATTTATTGCCTAGTGCTGTTCGCCAATTCTCCATTCTCCACTTTACTCCTGGAGCCCCATGAATCTATTGCCTAGCTCTGTTAATGCATCATCCACCCACGAGTCTGGAGCCCCGCGAATTTTTTCCTGCGCTGTTCGCCAATTCTCCATTCTCCACTTTTATACCGAGCCCCGTGAATTTATTGCCTAGCACTGTTCATGCATCCTCCACCCACGAGTTTGGAGCCCCGCGAATTTGTTGCCTAGCGCTGTTAGCCAATTGTCTATTCTCCATTTTATCCGGAGCCCCATGAATTTATTGCCTAGCGCTGTTCATGTATCCTCCACCAACGAGTCTGAAGACCCGCAAATTTATTGCCTAGCGCTGTTCGCCAATTCTCCATTCTCCACTTTTATCCGGAGCCCCATGAATTTATTGCCTAGCGCTGTTCATGCATCCTCCACCCACGAGTCTGGAGCCCCACGAATTTATTGCCTAGCGCTGTTCGGCAATTCTCCATTCTCCACTTTTTTCGGAGCCCCATGAATTTATTGCCTAGCGCTGTTCATGCATCCTCCACAATCGAGTTTGGAGCCCCGCGAATTTATTGCCTAGCGCTGTACGCCAATTCTCCATTCTCAACTTTTTTTGGAGCCCCGCGAATTTATTCCCTAGCGCTGTTTGCCAATTCTCCATTCTCCAGTTTTATCCGTAGCCCCATGAATTTATTGCCTAGCGCTGTTCATGCATCCTCCACCCACGAGTCTGGAGCGCCGCGAATTTATTGCCTAGCACTGTTCGTCAATTCTCCATTCTCCACTTTTATCCGGAGCCCCATGAATTTATTGCCTAGCGCTGTTCATCCATCCTCCACCAACGAGTCTGGAGCCCCGTGAATTTG
>NC_038241.2:23004159-23004812 GCF_000004515.6 Glycine max | reverse complement strand
GGAGTCCGATGAATTTATTGTCTAGCGTTGTTGATTCATGAGGCATTCTGGAGTATGCAGCCCCTCCAAGGTATGCCGATACCTAAACATAAATATATCATTTTCGTAAGGTATTGGAGATATATACATTCATATCCAAGGTATGTTTATACGTCATCCTACATAGATTTTGGAGGCCGTATTTTTCGTTTACATACATGGTTATATAATTTATCCTTTCTCCATAAACATACGGAGCTCCATGAATGAAGTGTTAGCGTTGTTCATCTATCCTCCACCAAGGGAGTTTGGAGCCCCAAAAAATTTGCTGCCTAGCGGTGTAAGCCAATTCTACATTCTCCAATTTTTCCGGAGCCCCATAAATTTATTGCCTAGCGCTGTTCATGCATCCTCCACCAACGAGTCTGGAGACCCGGGAATTTATTGCCTAGCGTTGTTCGCCAATTCTCCATTCTCCACCTTTATCCGGAGCCCCATGAATTCATTGCCTAGCGTTGTTCATGCATCATCCACCCAAGAGTCCGGAGCCCCGCGAATTTATTGCCTAGCGCTGTTCGCCAATTCTCCATTCTCTACTTTTATCCGGAGCCCCGGGAATTTATTGCCTAGCGCTGTTCATGCATCCTCCAGCCATGAGTCTGGAGACCCGCGAA
>NC_038241.2:23002750-23003686 GCF_000004515.6 Glycine max | reverse complement strand
TATTGCCTAGCGCTGTTCATGCATCCTCCACCCACGAGTTTGGAGCCCCGCGAATTTATTGCCTAGCGCTGTTCGACAATTCTCCATTCTCCACTTTTATCCGGAGCCCCATGAATTTATTGCCTAGCGCTGTTCATGCATCCTCCACCCACGAGCCTGGAGCCCCGCGAAATTATTGCCTAGCGCTGTTCGCCAATTCTCCATTCTCCACTTTTTTCGGAGCCCCATGAATTTATTGCCTAGCGCTGTTCATGTGTCCTCCACCATCGAGTTTGGAGCCCCGCGAATTTATTGCCTAGCGCTGTTCGCCAATTTTCCATTCTCCACTTTTATCCGGAGCCCCATGAATTTATTGCATAGCGCTGTTCATGCATCCTCCACCCACGAGCCTGGAGCCCCGCGAATTCATTGCCTAGCGCTGTTTGTCAATTCTCCATTCTCCACTTTTTTTTTCGGAGACCCATGAATTCATTGCCTAGCGCTGTTCATGCATCCTCCACCCACGAGTGTGGAGCCAGGCGAATTTATTGGCTAGCTCTGTTCGCCAATTCTCCATTCTGCATTTTATCCGGAGACCCTTGAATTTATTGCCTAGCGCTGTTCATGCATCCTCCACCCACGAGTCTGGAGCCCCGCAAATTTATTGCCTAGCGCTGTTCACCAATTCTCCATTCTCCACTATTTTCGGAGTCCCATGAATTTATTGCCTAGCGTTGTTCATGTGTCCTCCACTCACGAGTCTGGAGCCCCGCGAATTTATTGCCTAGCGCTGTTCGCCAATTCTCCATTCTCCCCTTTTTTCGGAGCCCCGCGAATTTATTGCCTAGCGCTGTTTGCCAATTCTTCATTCTCCACTTTTATCTGGAGCCTCATGAATTTATTGCCTAGCGCTGTTCATGCATCCTCCACCAACGAGTCTGGAGACCCGGGAATTTA
>NC_038241.2:23001795-23002650 GCF_000004515.6 Glycine max | reverse complement strand
TTCTCCATTCTCCACTTTTATCCGGAGCCCCATGAATTCATTGCCTAGCGCTGTTCATGCATCATCCACGCACGAGTCTGGAGCCCCGCGAATTTATTGCCAGCGCTGTTTGCCAATTCTCCATTCTCCACTTTTATACGGAGCCCCATGAATTTATTGCCTAGCGCTGTTCATGCATCCTCCACCCACGAGTCTGGAGCGCCGCGAATTTATTGCCTAGGGCGGTTGGCCAATTCTCCTTTCCCCCGTTTTATCCGGAGCCCCATGAATTTATGGCCTAGGGCTGTTCATCCATCCTCCACCAACAAGTTTGGAGCCCCGTGAATTTGTTTCCAAGCGCTATTAGCCAATTCTCTATTCTCCACTTTTTCCAGAGCCCCATGAATTTATTGCCTAGCGCAGTTCATGCATCCTCCACCAAAGAGTCTGGAGCCCCGCGAATTTGTTGCCTAGCACTATTCGCCAATTCTCTATTCTTCACTTTTTTCGGAGCCCCATGAATTTATTGCCTAGCGCTGTTCATGCATCCTCCACCAACGAGTCTGGAGACCCGCGAATTTATTTCCTAGCACTGTTAGCCAATTCTCCATTCTCCACTTTTATCCGGAGCCCCATGAATTTATTGCTTAGCGCTGTTCATGCATCCTCCACTCAAGAGTATGGAGCCCCACGAATTCGAGGCGTAGCCCTGTACGCCCATTCGCTCCCTTCAGTTTTCTTAAGATCCAGCCATTTATTGCCTTGGGCAGAGCTGGCATCCTGTCCCAAAGGGGGTTCGGGCTCCCGAGTTACATAAAACATAGGAGCCGGCAGCAAAAACGCCATAACGCCAGTTTTCAGAGCCCCCTCTTCTAG
>NC_038241.2:22995302-22995785 GCF_000004515.6 Glycine max | reverse complement strand
GGTGTACAGGTTTGAATTATTGCCTAGCGCTGTCATGCATCCTCCACCCACGAGTCTGGAGCCCCGCAAATTATTGCCTAGCGCTGTCGCCAATTCTCCATTCTCCACTATTTCGAAGTCCCATGAATTTATTGCCTAGCGTTGTCATGCATCCTCCACCCGCGAATTTATTGCCTAGCGCTGTTTGCCAATTCTCCATTCTCCACTTTTATCCGGAGCCCCATGAATTTATTGCCTAGCGCTGTTCATGCATCCTCCACCCACGAGTCTGGAGCCCCACGAATTTATTGCCTTGCGCTGTTTGCCAATTCTCCATTCTCCACTTTTTTCGGAGCCCCATGAATTTATTGCCTAGCGCTGTTCATGCATCCTCCACCCACGAGTCTGGAGCCCCGCGAATTAAATTGCCTAGCGCTGTTCGCCAATTCTCCATTCTCCACTATTATCCGGAGTCCCATGAATTTATTGCCTAGCGTTGTCATG
>NC_038241.2:22993612-22994602 GCF_000004515.6 Glycine max | reverse complement strand
TTTTTCGGAGCCCCATGAATTTATTGCCTAGCGCTATTCATGCATCCTCCACCCACGAGTCTGGAGCCCCGCGAATTCATTGCCTAGTGCTGTTCGCCAATTCTCCATTCTCCACTCTTATTCGGAGGCCCATGAATTCATTGCCTAGCACTGTTCATGTGTCCTCCATCTTCGAGTCTGGAGCCCCGTGAATTTATTGCCTAGCACTGTTCGCGAATTCTCCATTCTCCACTTTTTTCGGAGCCCCATGAATTTATTGCCTAGAGCTGTTCATGCATCCTCCACCAACAAGTCTGGAGCCCCGCGAATTTATTGCCTAGCGCTGTTCGCCAATTCTCCATTCTCCACTTTTTTCGGAGCCCCATGAATTTATTGCCTAGCGCTGTTCATGCATCCTCCACCATCGAGTCTGGAGCCCCGTGAATTTATTGCCTAGCGCTGTTCATGTGTCCTCCACCATCGAGTCTGGAGCCCCGCGAATTTATTGCCTAGCGCTGTTCGCCAATTCTCTATTCTCCACTTTTTTTTTCGGAGACCCATGAATTCATTGCCTAGCGCTGTTCATGCATCCTCCACCCACGAGTCTTGAGCGAGGCGAATTTATTGGCTAGCGCTGTTCGCCAATTCTCCATTCTCCATTATATCCGGAGCCCCATGAATTTATTGCCTAGCGCTTTTCATGCATCCTCCAACCACGAGCCTGGAGCCCCGCGAAATTATTGCCTAGCGCTGTTCGCCAATTCTCCATTCTCCACTTTTTTCGGAGCCCCTTGAATTTAATGCCTAGCGCTGTTCATGCATCCTCCACCAACGAGTCTGGAGTCCCGTGAATTCATTGCCTAGCGCTGTTCACCAATTCTCCATTCTCCACTTTTTTCGGAGCCCCATGAATTTATTGCCTAGCGCTATTCATGCATCCTCCACCCACGAGTCTGGAGCCCCGCGAATTCATTGCCTAGCGCTGTTCGCCAATTCTTCATTCTCCACTTT
>NC_038241.2:22990077-22993263 GCF_000004515.6 Glycine max | reverse complement strand
TTTCGGAGCCCCATGAATTTATTGCCTAGCGCTGTTCATGCATCCTCCACCATCGAGTCTGGAGCCCCGTGAATTTATTGCCTAGCGCTGTTCATGTGTCCTCCACCAACGAGTCAGGAGCCCCGCGAATTTATTGCCTAGCGCTGTTAAACAATTCTCCATTCTCCACTTTTTTCGGAGCCCCATGAATTTATTGACGAATGGGCAGGCACGCTAGTCCTCCACCCACGAGTCTTGAGCGAGGCGAATTTATTGGCTAGCGCTGTTCGCCAATTCTCCATTCTCACTTTTATCCGGAGCCCCATGAATTTATTGCCTAGCGCTGTTCATGCATCCTCCACCCACGAGCCTGGAGCCCCGCGAAATTATTGCCTAGCGCTGTTCGCCAATTCTCCATTCTCCACTTTTTTCGGAGCCCCATGAATTTATTGCCTAGCGCTGTTCATGTGTCCTCCACCATCGAGTTTGGAGCCCCGCGAATTTATTGCCTAGCGCTGTTCGCCAATTTTCCATTCTCCACTTTTATCCGGAGCCCCATGAATTTATTGCGTAGCGCTGTTCATGCATCCTCCACCCACGAGCCTGGAGCCCCGCGAATTCATTGCCTAGCGCTGTTTGTCAATTCTCCATTCTCCACTTTTTTTTTCGGAGACCCATGAATTCATTGCCTAGCGCTGTTCATGCATCCTCCACCCACGAGTGTGGAGCCAGGCGAATTTATTGGCTAGCTCTGTTCGCCAATTCTCCATTCTGCATTTTATCCGGAGACCCTTGAATTTATTGCCTAGCGCTGTTCATGCATCCTCCACCCACGAGTCTGGAGCCCCGCAAATTTATTGCCTAGCGCTGTTCACCAATTCTCCATTCTCCACTATTTTCGGAGTCCCATGAATTTATTGCCTAGCGTTGTTGATGTGTCCTCCACTCACGAGTCTGGAGCCCCGCGAATTTATTGCCTAGCGCTGTTCGCCAATTCTCCATTCTCCACTTTTTTCGGAGACCCATGAATTCATTGCCTTGCGCTGTTCATGTGTCCTCCACCAACGAGTCTGGAGCCCCGCGAATTCATTGCCTAGCGCTGTTCGACAATTCTCCATTCTCCACTTTTATCCGGAGCGCCATGAATTTATTGCCTAGCGCTGTTCATCTATCCTCCACCAACGAGTCTGGAGCCCCGCGAATTTGTTGCCTAGCGCTATTCGCCAATTCTCTATTCTCCACTTTTTCCGGAGCCCCATAAATTTATTGCCTAGCGCTGTTCATGCATCCTCCACCAACGAGTCTGGAGACCCGGGAATTTATTGCCTAGCGTTGTTCGCCAATTCTCCATTCTCCACCTTTATCCGGAGCCCCATGAATTCATTGCCTAGCGTTGTTCATGCATCATCCACCCAAGAGTCCGGAGCCCCGCGAATTTATTGCCTAGCGCTGTTCGCCAATTCTCCATTCTCTACTTTTATCCGGAGCCCCGGGAATTTATTGCCTAGCGCTGTTCATGCATCCTCCAGCCATGAGTCTGGAGACCCGCGAATTTATTGCGTAGCGCTGTATGCCAATTCTCCATTCTCCACTTTTATACGGAGCCCCATGAATATATTGCCTAGCGCTGTTCATGCATCCTCCACCCATGAGTCTGGATCCCCGCGAATTTATTGCCTAGCGCTGTTCGCTAATTCTCCATTCTCCACTTTTTTCGGAGACCCATGAATTCATTGCCTTGCGCTGTTCATGTGTCCTCCACCAACGAGTCTGGAGCCCCGCGAATTCATTGCCTAGCGCTGATCGACAAATCTCCATTCTCCACTTTTATCCAGAGCGCCATGAATTTATTGCCTAGCGCTTTTCATCTATCCTCCACCAACGAGTCTGGAGCCCCGCGAATTTGTTGCCTAGCGCTATTCACCAATTCTCTATTCTCCACTTTTTCCGGAGCCCCATGAATTTATTGCCTAGCGCTGTTCATGCATCCTCCACCAACGAGTCTGGAGCCCCGCGAATTTATTGCCTAGCGCTGTTCGCCAATTCTCCATTCTCTACTTTTATCCGGAGCCCCGGGAATTTATTGCCTAGCGCTGTTCATGCATCCTCCACCCATGAGTCTGAAGACCCGAGAATTTATTGCCTAGCGCTGTATGCCAATTCTCCATTCTCCACTTTTTTCGGAGACCCATGAATTCATTGCCTTGCGCAGTTCATGTGTCCTCCACCGACGAGTCTGGAGCCCCGCGAATTCATTGCCTAGCGCTGTTCGCCAATTCTCCATTCTCCACTTTTATCCGGAGCGCCATGAATTTATTGCCTAGCGCTGTTCATGCATCCTTCACCCACGAGCCTGGAGCCCCGCGAAATTATTGCCTAGCGCTGTTCGCCAATTCTCCATTCTCCACTTTTATCGGAGCCCCATGAATTTATTGCCTAGCGCTGTTCATGTGTCCTCCACCATCGAGTTTGGAGCCCCATGAATTTATTGTCTAGCGCTGTTCATGTGTCCTCCACAATCGAGTCTGGAGCCCCGCGAATTTATTGCCTAGCGCTGTTCGCCAATTCTCCATTCTCCACTTTTTTTTTTCGGAGACCCGTGAATTCATTGCCTAGCGCTGTTCATGCATCCTCCACCCACGAGTCTGGAGCCCCGCGAATTTATCACCTAGCGCTGTTCACCCAATCTCCATTCTCAACTTTTATCCGGAGCCCCATGAATTTATTACCTAGCGCGGTTCATGCATCCTCCACCCACGAGTCTGGAGACCCACGAATTTATTGCCTAGCGCTGTTCGCCAATTCTCGATTCTCCACTTTTTTCGGAGCCCCATGAATTTATTGCCTAGCGTTGTTCATGCATCCTTCACCAACGAGTCTGGAGACCCGGGAATTTATTGCCTAGCGCTGTTCGCCAATTCTCCATTCTCCACTTTTATCCGGAGCCCCATGAATACATTGCCTAGCGCTGTTCATGCATTATCCACCCACGAGTCTGGAGCCCCGCGAATTTATTGCCAGCGCTGTTTGCCAATTCTCCATTCTCCACTTTTATACGGAGCCCCATGAATTTATTGCCTAGCGCTTTTCATGCATCCTCCACCCACGAGCCTGGAGCCCCGCGAAATTATTTCCTAGCGCTGTTCGCCAATTCTCCATTCTCCACTTTTATCCGGAACCCCATGAATTTATTGCCTAGCGCTGTTC
>NC_038241.2:22988513-22989977 GCF_000004515.6 Glycine max | reverse complement strand
CCAACGAGTTTGGAGCCCCGCGAATTTATTGCCTAGCGCTGTTCGCCAATTCTCCATTCTCTACTTTTATCCGGAGCCCCGGGAATTTATTGCCTAGCGCTGTTTGCCAATTCTCCATTCTCCAGTTTTATCCGTAGCCCCATGAATTTATTGCCTAGCGCTGTTCATGCATCCTCCACCCACGAGTCTGGAGCCCCGCGAATTTATTGCCTAGCGCTGTTCGCCAATTCTCCATTCTCCACTTTTATCCGGAGCCCCATGAATACATTGCCTAGCGCTGTTCATGCATTATCCACCCACGAGTCTGGAGCCCCGCGAATTTATTGCCAGCGCTGTTTGCCAATTCTCCATTCTCCACTTTTATACGGAGCCCCATGAATTTATTGCCTAGCGCTTTTCATGCATCCTAAACTACACATGCTGAATGAAGGCAATTATTTCCTAGCGCTGTTCGCCAATTCTCCATTCTCCACTTTTATCCGGAACCCCATGAATTTATTGCCTAGCGCTGTTCATGCATCCTCCACCAACGAGTTTGGAGCCCCGCGAATTTGTTGCCTAGCGCTGTTCGCCAATTCTCCATTCTCCACTTTTATCCGGAGCCCCATGAATACATTGCCTAGCGCTGTTCATGCATTATCCACCCACGAGTCTGGAGCCCCGCGAATTTATTGCCAGCGCTGTTTGCCAATTCTCCATTCTCCACTTTTATACGGAGCCCCATGAATTTATTGCCTAGCGCTTTTCATGCATCCTCCACCCACGAGTCTGGAGCCCCGCAAATTTATTGCCTAGCGCTGTTCGCCAATTCTCCATTCTCCCCTTTTTTCGGAGCCCCGCGAATTTATTGCCTAGCGCTGTTTGCCAATTCTTCATTCTCCACTTTTATCTGGAGCCTCATGAATTTATTGCCTAGCGCTGTTCATGCATCCTCCACCAACGAGTCTGGAGACCCGGGAATTTATTGCCTAGCGCTGTTCGCCAATTCTCCATTCTCCACTTTTATCCGGAGCCCCATGAATTCATTGCCTAGCGCTGTTCATGCATCATCCACGCACGAGTCTGGAGCCCCGCGAATTTATTGCCAGCGCTGTTTGCCAATTCTCCATTCTCCACTTTTATACGGAGCCCCATGAATTTATTGCCTAGCGCTGTTCATGCATCCTCCACCCACGAGTCTGGAGCCCCGCGAATTCATTCCCTAGCGTTGTTCGCCAATTCTCCATTCTCCACTTTTATCCGGAGCGCCATGAATTTATTGCCTAGCGCTGTTCATTTATCCTCCACCAACGAGTCTGGAGCCCCACGAATTTGTTGCCTAGCGCTATTCGCCAATTCTCTATTCTTCACTTTTTCCGGAGCCCCATGAATTTATTGCCTAGCGCTGTTCATGCATCCTCCACCAACGAGTCTTGGAGCCCCGCGAATTTATTGCCTAGCGCTGTTCGCCAATTCTCTATTCTC